>NW_006408653.1:8153703-8184072 GCF_000296735.1 Chrysochloris asiatica
GTTGGACAATGAATAATGAAGGCCTTAGCAGAATCAGTGCATTTGAATTATGGTGTTGGAGAAGAATATTAAAAGCACCATGAATGCCAGAGGACAAATATCTTTCTTGGAAGAAGTGGAGCCAGAATGCATTTTAGAATTGAGTATGGTGAGACTTTGTCTCTCATACTTTGGTGTTATCAGGAAGGATCAATGCCAGGAGAAGGACATCAGGCTTGGTAAAATGAAGAGTCTGTGAAGAAGAGTAAGACCCCAAGTGAGATGGATCATCACAGTGACAAAACCAATGGGCTCAAGCGTAGCAACAATTGTGAAGATGACATGGGACCTGGTGGTGTTTTGTTGTGTTGTGCTTAGGGTCTCTATGAGTCAGAACCAAGTCGAGGACACCTAACAACAACAGCCATGGTCAACTGTTCTGAAAGGTATCACATTAGAAAGTCCTGGATAGAGTGGAGAAAATGTGGAAGAAAATTCAAAATTACAAAAAGTCTAGGCTTACTAGTCAAAGAGAGACTGGGTGAACCCCGGGACTGTGACTCTTTAACTACCTTCAAATCTAGAACCGAATTTACTCTCCTGGTTTAATTTTCAGCCAATCAGTAGCTAGGTATATTTGGGGAGGGAGGAGCAATAACATTAATGAGATATACACACCATAGCATCGTCAACCATTCAAGACCAAAGGGCAGCATTTACCTAAGGGCAAAAATCAGATGAGCTGGTAAAGAAGGAGGAAGGTCAATAAGAATCACTGAGAGGAAGTGGGATAAGTGCCGGAATTAAAATAATTGAAATGGGGCAAAGTATGTGATTTGTTGAATGTTAATACTGATGATCTGCTCTATAAACCGTCACTCAATTCACAATAAAAAGTTGTAAAAAAAAAAAAAAAAAAATGAAATCTGGTTATCTGGGACCTGGTTGCTGACATGCCATTCAGTGAAACCAAATCCAGGCAACGGGCGCTGAGCATTGTGTGACTTCCCACAGTGAGCACAAGGGCAATGGACTCAGATGGCAGCTCTGTCCTGCCTTTATAGCAGGTCATTTGTATATGGAGAAGAAGGCGATAAGTAGCAAAGCGAATCTTGATACAGAATCAACTTCTCGTTACCTGCCAATGACATTGACTTAAATAAATGAGTAATAAATAATTCATGCTTCCTGTTTAGGGTTGAACATAAATACAGCTGAGCCTACAGATGTGGGCAAGGAGACAAGCTTGGATAACGGAAAATGATGTAGGAGGAGTCATATGCACATATATGAAAACATACAGTCAGCAATAAAGCACTAAACAAACCTTTGTTCTCTGTTCATGGATGGGAAATTCAACAGATATTCTATTCAAGAGACGTTTCTGGTCACCTTGTGGTTCTGGTTAAACAAAGTTCAAAGTATCATATTTTTTACACAAATAACATGTGCCTCTACATTTGTTTGCCCACCACTCTCTCCCTCAGGGAACTATTCTTGAGTACCACTATGCCATTTTTAAAAACTGCTTGTTTGTTATCATGATATCACTACAGCATGGTGAGAATTAAGGAATAAAAGGATAAAGAATAATCATGTCTTTAGATAGAAAGGAAGAAAATATCCCTGGACAAAATCACAAAATTTGGACATCTTTTTTGGGTTTATCATTTACAATCTTGAAAATAAAACCTCCCTACAAAATAGAGATGTCTTGTAGAGTATGGATATGTATATTTATTTGGTGCAACTGCTTATTTGCCTTACTTGTCAAAAGCTAATATTGAGGATTTACCATATGCTAGGAAATGTTCTAGGTAGTACTTTAAATGTAGCAATTTACTTAATCTTCACAATACCTCTTTCTGAACTAACTACTAATAGGATCCCTACTCCATAAATTGAGACACTGAGAAAAAATAAATAACTTGCCCAAGAACCCACAGTAAATCATAGACTCAGTGTCTAAAAGCCAGCAGTCTGGTCTCAGAGTCCATATCCTGTTGTTAAGTGCCGTCGAGTTGGTTCTGACCCATAGTAACTCTGTATAGGGTTTCCAAGGAGCAACTGGTGAGCTTGAACCGCTGACCTTGCAATTCAAACAGCTTTGCAGTCCAGAGCATTAACCCACAGCACCATTGTGTTATCCTCCTCTTTCTTATCCTGAGTACTACATATGGTTAACATGCTCAGGTAGTAACAAAGGCTGCCAGTTGGAGTACACCCAAAGGAGCCTTAGAAAAAAAAGCCTGGTGATCTTTGGAAAAATCAGCCACTAAAAACCCTATGAAACACAGTTTAACTCTGATGCACATTGGCCTCTTTCAGTTGGAATCAAATTTGTCTTGGGCTTTCTTTTTTTTTTTACAACTAAAGAGAAATGCCTCTGTTGGCAGAGAAAAGTGATACCAAATTAGCACTTCCAAAGCATGATCCAAAAAACATTGGTCCTTCTATAGCAAAAAAAATTTTTAAAGGTCCTTTGATGAAATGCTGAACATTGTATTACTTTTGGAGAGTCATGGTAAGTTCTAATGGTACAGGCTAATGGGAAGTCTTGTCATAAATATTTTTATTATTTGTGTTACCGAGCACAGGGTGCTCACTTCCTTAATGCCCTAATACTCAATTTCAGAATTGGCTCTCTATGAACCATACTGGGAAAGTTCCATTAAAACATAAAAACGCTGTGTGGTGGTTCTGTGGGCTATGCACCAGACTTCCAACCACATGGTCAGAGGTGCCAGCCCACCAACTGCTCTGCAGGAATAGGGTGAAACTTTCTGTTTCCACAAAGATTTATAGCCTTGGAAACCCTATATAGGGTCTTTATGAGTCAGAACCAACTCAACAGCACTTTAACAACAGCAATAGTTTCTTTGACTAATGCAAACTTGGAAGCTTGTGTTTTGAGAACCGTTAATGTAGTTCGCAAGGCAAAATCATTATTTAGAGTAAGTGAAGAAGTCCCTATGGTTGTTCAGTGCCATAGAGTAGGGATTCTGAGGAGCGGCTGGTGAATTTGAACTACTGACCTTGCAGTTCAAACCAATCTTGAGGTTGAGTGCTTATCCTAAGGCACCACACCAGGACTCATATTTCACCATTTAGTGAAGTAATCCCATTACCAGGCACATATGGTAATGTAACAAACTAAGTTCTTCTTTCTGCCAAGCTGAGATCCTTTTATTGCTTATTCTTTGATTCATTTTACTTGTCTCACACTCTTCTTGTCTCAGTCTGGTCTAGATTGGCTTTGGTTACTTTCTTACTTCGTTGTTGCTAAGTATCATCAAGTCAGTTCCAACTCTATAGCCACCCTGTATAGAGTTTCCAAGGAGCAGCTGGTGGGTTTGAATGGCCGACCTCGTGGATTGCAGACCAGTGCTGATACTACAGCGCCAAATCAGAACCATTTAAAATGTACAGATTATTTTTGGATTCTGAGAATGCATTCTCTAAAATTCACTCCAAGGAGTAAATTTTCATCCGTTGAATTTCTAGATAGCTTGTTATTTTCAATACAGTCTACAAAATGAGAGAAATTGCTTGCCTTTAAATATAAGCATCTTAAATTGATTTCCTCTGATATGCTATGGTGCTGGAGGACGGAAGTGTTTAGCATCTGCATTTTTTTTTTTTTTTGGCTAAAAAAATCCATGTTTGAATTGGGAGTTGCATTAAAAATGGATTTCCCCAAATGGTCAGAAACCTGAACATTGTGAAACATTCCATTCTTCCAACCTATCTTTCCAGTATTCCTCCATACAATTTCTCACTATCTGTTCTTTTTTTCCCCCTTCTTTTTCTTAAGCTACTTTGTTCTCTTGCTGTACAACTGATACTACTATTAGGTAACACATGATACTCGATTGATCATGTGATAATCGTCTCTCTTTAAGCGTTGTGAATTCCAAACCAATATTTCTTAAGTAAAATGTATTTAAGAAACACATTTAAGTTCCCCGAATGATCATAAAATGAAGATTCCACAAACCACAAATTTAAATCACTCTTATTCTTTCATTGTCATATCATAAGTGGATAATTTTTGAGATGGAGAAAAATTTCAGGACCATGCATGCCTTCATATTCCTCTAACCTACTTTGCTTACCTGTAAATACATAACCTTTGCTTGAATTGGGGCTAATAGATGGAATGGCTCAAACTAGAATTTCTTATGCAACAGTTACTTGTGTACAAAAAATGAAATTATTTTTTAAATTCCAATATCTTCTTTAAAACATTTTATTGTGAATTGAGTGAAGACTTATAGGGCAGACCATCAGCTTTACATTCAACAAACCATATACTTTGTTTCATTTCAATAGATTACAAGTCCCTCCATATAACATCAATTACATCACATCCCCTTGTGATTTTTGTTTCCATTCCACCATCTTTCCAACCCTTCCAAACATTTTCCTTAGATTAATGCTGCCTTTATGATTTTGAATGGTTGACCATTCCAGTGAACATATCTTACTAGTGTTATTATATATTGTCTTCCCTGTCACCCATGTTAACACATGTCTACCCTCTAACCAGACTTTTGGTGTGGTGCTGTCTCCTACTCCTATTAAAAATTATAGGATGTTTCTATTAGTATGAGAACCTTTTCTTGAGTTTTTACAATAGTGGCCTCATACAATATTTATCCTTTGTGACTAATTTCACCCAGCATAATGTCCACCAGGTTCATCCATGTTATGAGGTGTTTCACAGATTCTTCTCTATTCTTCAACATAGTCTAGCATTCCACTGTGTGTATGTACCAAAGTTTGCATAACCATTTTTGGGTTGATGGGTATTTAGGTGTTCTTCATCTTGTTGCTATTGTGAATAATGCTGTAATGAACTTAGGTATGCATATATCTATTCGTATCATGGCTCTTATTTCTTGAGAATAAACACCAATGAGTGTTTGCTAGATCATAAGGTATTTGAATTTCCATTTTTTTGAGGAAGCGTCATACTGTTTTCCACAGTGATTACAACATTTTATAGCCCCAACAATCATGTAAGAAGGTCCCAATCTCTCCACACCAGCATTTGTTGTTTTCCATTTAAAAAAAAAAAACAAAAACTTTGCTAGCAATACTGGTGTGAGATGATATCTTATTATTGTTTTGATTTGCATCTCTCTGATAGCGTAGTGGTTACGAATCGGGCTGCGAACCACAAGGTCAGCAGTTAGAAATTACCAGCTGCTCCATGGGAGAAAGATGAGGCTTTCTGCTCCCGTAAAGATTTACAGTTTTCTATTCAGGATCACTATGGGTCAGAACCGACTCGATGGAACTTAACAACAACAACAATGGTTAATGATCAAGAGCATTTCTTCATTTATTAGTTGGCCACCTGAATGTTTTCTTTGGTGAAATGTCTGTACATGTACTCTGCCCATTTCTATATTGGATTATTTATATTTTTGTTATTGAGTTTGCTATTAATTTTAGAGATTAGTCCCTTGTCCTCTAAGGCATTGCCGAAAGTTTTTCTCAGTCTATGGGTTCTCTTTTTACTCTTTTGGTGAAATCTTTTGATGCACATATCTAATTTTTAGGAGGTCCTAGTCATCTATTTTGTCTTCTACGTTTTGTGTGTTTTCAGTTATGTTTGATAGTGCATTTATGCCATGTCTCAGAGCCCTAAGTTTGTCCCTATTTTTTCATTGTTGATCTTTATAGTTTTAGGTTTTATAGTTAGGTCTTTAATCCACACTAAGTTTGGTTTTGTATATGATGTGTCACATGGGTCTTTTTTTTGGGGGGAGGGGGGGCAAATGGATTTCCAATGTTGCCAGCACCATTTATTAAAGAGACAATCTCTTTCCCATTTAATGTGTTTTGGTGCTTTGTCAAATATCAGCTGACTGTATGTGGATGAATTTACTTTTGGGTTCTCAATTCTGTTCCATTGAACAGAATTGTACCACTACTTGGATGTTTTGACCACTGTGCCTGTGTAGTAAGTTTTGAAGCCGGAAAGTCTCCTAGTTTGTTATTTTTCTTATTAATGTTTTGCTTATTTGATGTCACTTTTCTTTCCATTTGAAGTTACTGGTTATTTTTCCCATCTCTTTAAAGAATGATGTTGGACTCTGGTTTGGGATTGCATTAAATCTATAGATTGCTTTGGGTAGTGTTGACATTTTCACAATGTTAAGTCTTCCTATCGTATTCCTATATGAATATGGCATATTCTTTCATTTTGTAGGTCTCTTTTGGTTTCTTGCAGCAGTCTTTTTTAGTTTTCTTTGTATAGCTCTTTTGTTTCTCTGGTTAGATTTATTCCTAAGTACTTTTGAGTGGCTACTGTCAATGATTTTCCTCATCTCATTTTCAGAGCTCTCTTTATTAGTTTAAAAAAGTTCAACTGACTTTTGTATGTTGGTCTTGTACCCTGAAACTTTGCTGACTATTTCAATAAGTTCCAATATTTTTCTTGCTGAGTTTTTGGGATTTTCTATGTATAGGACCATAGCATCTGAAAATAGAGTTTTACTTCTTCTTTTATTTTCCTTTCTTGTTTTATAGCTCTGGCTAAGATTTCCAGCACTATGTTAAATAGGACTAGTGATAATGGGCATCCTTGTCTGGTGCCTGTTTGTAACGGGAATGCTTTCAATTTCTGCCACTTAAAAGTAATGTTGTATATATACTCTTAATGGTTTTGTATATATACCCTTAATTATGTTAAGGAATTTCCATTCTATTCCTATTTTATTGAGTGTTTTTGTTTGTTTGTTTGTTTGTTTGGGGTTTTTTTAATCTGTAATGGGTATTGGATTTGTTTAATGCTTTTCTGTATTGATCAATGTGATTATAGGGCTCTATTTCTTTGTTTTATTTATGTGGTAGATTACGTTGACTGTTTTTCAAATATTGAACCATCCTTGCATACCTGGTATGAATTCCACTTGATCATGATGTATTCTTTTTTTTTTTTTGAGATGTTGGATTCTATTGGATAGGTTTTTGTTGAGAATTTTTGCACTTATATCCATGGGGGATATTGGGTTATAATTATTTGTGTGTGTGTGTGATGTCTGCTTGCTTTTGGTATCTGGATTATGCTTGCTACATGAAATGAATTTGTGAGTTTTCCATCCCTTTTTGTGTAGAATTGGTGTCAGCTCTTCTCAGTATGTTTGGTGGACTTATTCAGTAAAACCATCTCTGCCATGACAGTTTTCTTTTTTTGTTGGAGTTTTTTAATGACTTGATGATTTTCTTCTTTTATTATAGGACTGTTCAATCTGTAGTTTAGATAGAGGGTGTGCTTAAAGAAATTTGTCCATTTCTTCTAGATTTTCAAATTTGTTCGAGAACAATTCTTCATAGTATTCTGTTATCCTTTTTACTTCATTGGTTCTGTTGTGACACCACCCATGTAATTTCTGATTTGTGTCATTTGCATCTTCTACTTCTTTAGATTGATTTACCAGTGGTTTGTTGATTTTATGAATCCCTTCAAAGTATCAACTTTTTGTCTTGTTGATTCTTTCTATTGTTTTTGTTTCATTTATTTCTTCCCCATAAGGTTGGTGGTTCAAACTCACCTGCTGCTCCTTGAAAACCCTATACAAGGTTGTTATGAGTCAGAACATACTCAACAGCACTTAACAACAACAATGCCAATCTTTATTATTATTTCTATTATTTTAGTAGTACGGGACTTGCTTTACTGCTCTTTTTCTAATTGTTGGAGATGTCAGGTTAAGCTGTTGATTTTGGTTCTTATTTTTTGATGTATGTTTATTGGTATAAACTACCCTCTGAGCACTGCTTTTGCTGTGCCCCAAAAGTTTTGGTGCTGTGTTTTCATTCTAGGAATATTTTTAATTTCATTTTTTTTATTGGTTCTATTGCCCAGCAGTTTTTAAGCAAGTTGTTATTCAGTTTCCATGTACTTGATTTTATTTCCTTGATTTCCTGTTGTTGAGTCTTAATTTTACAGCATTATAATCTGAGAAGATGCTTTGTAGCATTTCCTTATTTTTAAATGCAATGAGATTTCTTTTGTGGCCTAACATATGGTTTATTCTGGAGAATATAGCCCATGTGCACTGGAAAACAATGTATATTATGCTGTTGTAGGGTTGAGTGCTTTGTATAAGTTTATGAGGTCAAGTTGGTTGTTATGCTATCTAGTTCTTCTGTATCTTTGGTGCATTTCTTTCTAGTTGTTCTGTCCTTAATTGAAAGTGGTGTATTAAAATCTCCTACTACTACTACTATTGTGGCACTGTGGGTTAATGCGCCAGACTGCAAAGCTGTTTGAACTGCTAGGTCGGTGGTTCAAGCTCACCAGTCACTCCTCAGAAACCCTATACAGGGTTGCTAAGGGTCAAAATCGACTCGATGACACTTAACAATAACAGCAACAACAAACTACTGTTGGAGAAAATGGAGAAATGATTGAAGTTGTCAAAGACTTCATTTTACTTGGATCCACTATTAACACTCATGGAAACAGCAGTCAAGAAATCAAACAATACACTGCATTAGGCAAATCTGCTGCACATGTCAGTGTTCAAAAGCAAACATGTCAGTTTGAGGATTAAGGTATACCTGACCCAAGCCATGGTATTTTCAGTGGCCTCATATGCATGTGAAAGTTGGACAATGAATAAAGAAGACAGTAGAAGAATTGATGCATTTGAGTTATGGTGTTGGAGAAGAATATTAAAAGTACCATGAACTGTGAGAAGAACAAACAATTCTGTGTTGGGAGAAGTACAGCAAGAATGGTCTTTAGAAGCCAGGATGGCAAGACACTGTCTCACATATTCCAGACATATTATCAGGAGAGACCAGTCCCTAAAGAAGGTTAAGTGGAATGTCAGTGAAAATGAAAAAGACCCCCCAATGAGATGGATTGACACAGTTGCAGCAACAAGCATAACAACAATTGTGAGAATGGCCAGGATTGGTCCATGTTTTGTTCTGTTGTGCATAGGGTGACTATGAGATGGCGCTGACTAGACAGCACCTAAAACTAACAACTATTATTTTAGAGTTGTCTGTTTCTTTCTTCAATTCTATTAGAGTTTGATTTATGTACTTTGAGGCTGTTTCATAGGAAGCATATTTATTATGGTTATGTCTGCTTGTTCAATTGATCCTGTAATCATTATATAATGCCATTCTTTGTCTCTTATACTGGTTTTTTGCCTTAAAGTCTCTTCTACCAGAAATGAATATTTCCAGTCCTGCTCATTTTTGATTACCCTAAGCTTGATAATTTTTTCTAACCTTTGATTTTTTTAGTCTATTTTTGTCTTTATGTGTAAGTTTGTCTCTTATAGACTGCATATTAAAGAATCCTGTCTTCTTATCCACTCTGTGACTCTCTGCCTCTTGACTGGTGTATTTAATCCATTTACATTCAGTATAATTATCAATAGATACTAATTGATTGTAGCCATTTTTCTGTGTGAGTTTTTTTTTTTTTTTAATGGTGATGCTGTTTTGTTTTGTTTTTCCCACATAATTTTTTATGTTGACTTCATTTTGTTTGTACATTTTCCTCATTGCTGCTGTTTTTATGTCTACAAAATCTTTATGGCTTTCCTCTTTTTTTGTTCTGATGTGAAGATGTATTACTTTCCTTTGAGTTTACCCTGAAATTCATTAGTATCTTCCCCAGTTTAAAACAGTATGTTTTATCTTGAAATCTACTTGACATCCTCACTGTACAATGAAATAATTTTTAAAGGTCAAACAGAGAGAAATGTCTCCCATAAACACATAAATAGTTATCATAAAATAACTATTATTAATACTTTCAATACTTTTTTTTTATATCACATTCTTGCCAGCATTTGATATAGCATTGAATGGTTTGTTGCTGAATTTTCACAGGTGTAAATATTTTTCTTTAAATTTTCTTTATTTTAATCACCATTAAATCTGAACTTTTCTCACAAACAAATTACTAGCCAAAGTTCTTCTTTTGTTCATGTCCTTTGCCCACTTGTATATTTTTTTGCATGTTCACTTATAAATTTTTGGTTTCCTTATCTATTAATGAAGGAGCTCTGGTAGCATAGTGGTTACGAATCAGGCTGTGAACCTTAATGTCACCAGTTTGAAACTACCAACTGCTCTGTGGGAGAAAGATGAGGCGTTCTGCTCCTGTAAAGATTTACAGCCTCGGAAACCCTGTACAGGATCGCTATGAGTCGGAACCGACTCCATGGCACATAACAACAACAACAACAATCTATTAATGAGAGATTGAGTTTTAGTCTTGGTTGTATTACTAACTGGATCTCTTCAGCAGTTTATTTAAGCTTTCTGCTTCTTTGACTTCTCACCTATGAATTTAGGTTAATAACATTTACCTTCTAGGGTCATTGTAAACATTAAATGAGTTATATATGTAAAGCACAGTGTCTGCTTGTAGCAGACATAATAGTAGATTAACCATCGACTTCATTTTCTTGAGCATGGAGATTAAATTGTATTTCCCAGCTTTCAGAGAAGTTAGATAAGGTCACATGACTAAGTGTCACACATGGGATCAAATCAAAATGATATATTACTTCTACACTGAGGCAGGTAAGAGCAACTGTACTTCTCCACACCCTTTCTTTTCTGTCCACTCTTTGAGAAGTGAACAACTCATATGGCAGAGTTACAGGATGGAAGAAATGTTTTTTCTATCTGACCCATATCAGACTTTAGTGATATCTACCAAATATTTTATATTAAGCCATTGAGGTTTGAGAGTTTACTGATTAAAGCATCTAGAGATATTTACTCAGATACACTTGCCCTAAGAGTGGAAGCTATTATTTTTAACAATCAAAACAGATCACTAAAGCAACCTTTAGACTTGAACCATACTTAATAGTCATTCATCAATGGACAAAAATAACTTCTTGTGGATTCTGGAACCTCTCCTTACCCATTAAAAACACAAATCAAAACAGCATTATATATCCTAAGGGTTTTGTATTCACAAGAAGTGTAAAGAAGTCCAGTAAATAGTTTATAGGAGGATAAATAAAGAAGTGTTGCTACAAAATCATAAAAAGCTTTACTAAACAGAAAAAAATATGCTTTTCAACATATCCTTCATCTAGGTCTATATACTTCTAAAGTGGTGATTCCATTTCTCTAAAGGAGCTCTGGTAGCGTAGTGGTTACGAATCGGGATGCGAGCCTCAGGGTCAGCAGTTCGAAACTACCAGCTGCTCCGCAGGAGAAAGATGAGGCATTCTGCTCCTGTAAAGATTTACAGCCTCGGAAACCCTGTACAGGATCTCTATGAGTAGGAACCGACTCCACAGCTCATAACAACAACAACAACAACCCTTACTAGGAGAATTCTGTGCTCTTCAATTTACACCATGTCAAAACAGAAATTTTGGTATTCTTGAAAGGTTCAACTCATGTTTTTTAAAAAATATTCTTTGAGTTTTGGAAACAAAAAATGTTTGAAAACAAAATTTAACACATGGAAATTGAATAACATCCTGCTGAAAAGCTACTGGATAATAGAAGAGATAAAAAAACAAAATTAAAAAATTCCTTCACTCAAGTGAGAATGAAAATACAATATACAAAAAGCTTTAGGACACAGCACAAGCATTGCTTAGAGGGCAATTTATGCAATAAATGCACATATCAAAAAGAAGAAAGAACCAAAATCAACACACAAACACTACATCGCCAACAATTAGAAAAAGACCAACAATGTAAGCCTATAGTTAGTAGAAGAAAAGATATAATAAAGATTGTTGTTGTTGTTAAGTACTGTCAAGTTAACTCTGACTCATAGTGACCCTGTATAGAGTTTCCGAGGAGCAGCTGGTGGGTTTGAACTGCCAACCTTGTGGTTCACAGTCCAGTGCTGATCCTACAGCACCACACCAGGAGTCCATAGTAAAGATTAGAGCAGAAATAAATTAAAAATTAGAAAATAATAGAAAGAATCAACAAGACAATAAGTAAGTTGGTTCTTTGAAAGGATTAATAAAATTAACAAACCATTGGCAAATCTAGCAAAAGAAAAGAGAGAGAAGATGAAAATAACACACATAAGAAACAATATTGGTGATATCACAGCAGAATAATGGAAATAAAAAGGATAGTAACAGAATACTATGAAGTACTCCAATAAATATGAAAATCTAGAAGAAATGGTTACATTTTTAGAAAAACACAACCCATGTAAACTCACACAGTGAACTAGAAGAAACTTGAAAGATTTATGACAAAGAAAAAATTGAGGTCATTAAAAAAAAAAAAAAAAAAAGGTCAAGCCCAGATGGTGTCACTGATGAATTCTACTAAACATTCAGTGTACTATCCCAGAACATAGAAAAGGATGGAGAATTCCAAATATATATTGCAAGCATAACCATCATACCAAAACCAGGCAAAGTAAAATTAAAGGCTCCCAAATGGACAAAAAAGAAGTAAAACTCTATTAGAAGATGATACGATATTATATAGAGAAAATCCTGAAGAGTCAGCAAGAAAATTATTGGAACACATTGAAACATTCAGCAAAGTGGTAGCATCCAAGAGCAATATACAAAAATCAGTTTTATTACAATACACTAATAAAGACGTTACTTTCAATGCAGAGAAATTGAAAACAGTCCCTTTGTGAACAGGAACCAGACAAGGATGTCCTTTATCTCCACTCCTATTCAGTATCATGTTGGAAGTTTATCCAGAGCTATAAGCTATAAGAAAGGGAAATTAAAGGCATCCCAAATATGAAATATATAGGAATAAATCTAACCAGAGAAACAAAAGGCCTATACAAAGAAAACTACAAAACATTATTACAGGGAACCAAAAGAGACTTAGAAAAATGAAAGAACATACTATGCTCATGGATAAGAAGACTTAACATTGTGAAAATGTCAATACCACCCCAAGCAATCTATAGATATAATGCAACTCCAATCTAGATTCCAACACCATTCTATTAAAAGATGGAAAAACTCATCACTAAATTTACACGGAAAGCACTGCTTAAGCAGAACCAAGTTGGAGGCCTCTCACTTATTAATTTCAAAATTTACTACACAATGACACTGGTCAAAACAGTCTGATACTTGTGTAACAAAAGATACATAGATCAACAGAACATAATTGATAACTCAAAAGTAAATCCATCTACTTACAGTCTACTGATCTTTGACAGAGGGCCAAAATACACTAAGTAGGGAAGAGTTATTCTGTCCAGCAAATGGTGCTGGCAAAAATGGAAATACATTTACAAAAGAATGAAACAAGACCCATATTTCACATCATACTCAAAAACAAACTCACCATGAATTAAGACCTAAATGTAAAACCTAGAACTATAAAGATCATCAATGAAAAAAGTAGGGACAAAATTAGGAGCTCAAATACATGGCATAAATGCACTGTCAAATGCTATTAAAAACACAAATAACAGAAGACAAAATAGATAACTTGGGCCTCTTAAAATTTATACACATACACATCAAAAGATTTCACCAAAAAAGTAAAAAGGGAGTCAACAGATTGGGAAGATTTTTTCAGAAATGATATATCAGACACAGGACTAATCTCTAAAATTTACAGAAAGCTACTATACCTCTACAAAAAAAGACAACAACTAAACTAAAAATGGACTTAGGACATGAAAAGACACTGCATCATGGAAGACATTCAGGCAACCAACAAATATATGAAGAAATGTTCATGATCATTAGACAGATGCAAATCAAAACAGCAGTAAGATATCATCTCACACTAGCATTAACAGCAAAGTTAAAAAAACAACACCACCAAAAAACAGAAAACAACAAATTCTGGTGAAAGTATGATATACTGGGACCTTCCTACATTGCTGGTGGGACTGTAAAATGGTGCAACCTCTGTGTAAAATGGAATGGAAGTTTCTCAGAAAATTGGAAATAGAAATACTGTACGACCCAGCAATCCCTCCACTTCAACCAGAACACGAATAGATATATGCACTCTGATATTCATTGTAGCACTATTCACAATAGTAAAAAGATGTAGATAGCCTAAGTGCTCATCAATGGAAGAGTGGATAAACAAATTTTGTTACATGCACACAATGGCATACTATTCAATGTTTAAGAATAACAATGAATCTGTAAAAAGCCATATAACATGGATGAACCTGGAGGGCTTTATGATATAAGTCAGTCACAAAAGGACAAAGACTGTCTGAGTCCACTATTGTAAAAACTCAAGAAAAGAAACATTCTTTGATGACTATCAGGGATGGGAGGGAAGGAAGAGTAATTCACTGGCTTGAGGGTACACACATTCTAACTCAGGTGATGGGGAGGACAATATACAATAATGGGAAGGACAATATACAAGAGAGGGATGGTGGCAGAAGAATGATAAAAATAGGTGAAGACACAGGGAGGTATGCAAGGGCTTAAGGAGCTAGAGGTAAATAATGATATATACACGACCTTGGATGAGCCCTGGTGTGGTGCTGCAGGATAATGTACTGGACTGCAAGGTCAGTTTGAACTGAAAGGTTAGTGGTTCATCGACGGAGACACAGACTGAATGGATGTAGGAGAAAGAATGGGATATACACATATGTGTGTGTATATATATATGGAGCTCTGGTAGCACAGTGGTTACGAATCGGGCTGTGAACCGCAAGGTCAGCAGTTCGAAACTACCAGCTGTTCCGTGGGAGAAAGATGAGGTGTTCTGCTTCCGTAAAGATTTACAGCCTCGGAAACCCTGTACAGGGTCACTATGAGTCAGAACTGACTCCATGGCACATAACAACAACAATATATATATATATATATATACACACATACATAAATATATATACACATATATGTATGTATGTATTTTTATATCCCACAAATACATGAGTTCAAAGAACATATTTGTACATGGGTACCCACAGGGAGGGAGCAGAGCAACTGTTGTTGCATCAACAATAATGTAATCATTGAAATGAAACAAAGCATATGATTTGTTGAATGTAAAACTGATGATCTTGTCTGTAAACTTTCACTCAATTCACAGTGAAAATTTGTTTTTGTTTTTTTTTAAAGTTTGAAGAGCCAGGATAAGAACTGTAGGGTGGATGGTGTAAGGGTTCCCAAGGAAACTCTTTCAGAACATACCTTGCTGCCCTCAAAGAATGAACAGATGCATTGTTATGAGAGAAAAAAAAAATCCTCAGCAGAACTTTCCTGGCCTTTTTCTCACCAGTGCAGTGTTCAATTTCTTAAAACTTTCAAAATAAAAACCTCTGTGATTATCCTGTGTCTTTCAATAAAATTTATCAAGATAAATGCTTTGGAATCCCCCAAACCAGTTGCCATGCTGTGAGTTGATCTTTCTGCCTGAATTTAACTGGCTCAGCATCCACTGTTCTGATTGGACCTTTTTTGAAGGTACTCTAATGAGACTAAAAGACGTGTACTCACAGTATTGAGAGACCCTGTGCTCAAAAACTCACTGGTCACATTTTGTTTCACATAAACCCATGCATGTATGAATTGGAACTCTAGTACCAATACTTCTTAACATGCTCTCTTATTTTAATATAATCAGTTCCATTTCCTTAAGCTCTTATGTACATCCTGTCCACTAAAGGGGCTCCTTTTCATGTGAATGACTGATTTTATGAAAATGAAATTAATGAATATAGTGTTGGTGAAAGATAATGCTTAGTAATATTTGATATATAGCTAAGCAGTACATGTTCTGTTTGAATATAGTGTTGTGTATACATAGACTAGTGAACAAAGGTCATAGAAATGTGATTCTATTTAAGTCAAATGGGTGGGTATAAAGTATCTAAAGCAGTAGTAGATTGAACGATTCAACTTCATTAAAAAAAAAAACTCACACAGTCCAGTTTAACTAGTAAAGATGTTCACCATGAACTTTGTGCTCTTTTAATAAAATTTCCTATTTAGGATCAAATTGCTATCAACAATTCGAAAGGTTATATAGGAACTTTAGGGGTAAATGAGTTGATACCAATACAGAAGGAACAAATCATAATAGGAAGAGGAGAATGGTGGCACAATTTGAAGAATGTAATCAATGTCACTGCATTGTACACATAGACATTGTTGGATTTGTATATATTTTCCTATGTATATTTTCCATAACAAATCCCCACATTTTCTCTGTTTATATTTCTGGGAATGAGAAATAATTTCAAAATAAAATATTGACACTAAGTGTTTTTATTTTATTTTTTTTAAGTTCTACACTCAGAATTCATTCAGTGATCAGTGTTTTGTGACTCTAACAGTAACCTGCCTGAGACAAATGGAAGAGGGTAGAGGGCAAAGGAGAATGTTGGAATGGTTCTTGGTTGAATCAACTATGTTTTTTCTTACTGTGAGCTGTGTGGATACTCCAACTTTTTCCTGTAACACTAGTTCCTTCCCTTCTTACCAGTTCTTCCTTTACTCTTTCTCAGAATTTTGACTAAGGTAAAAACAGTCCAAAGGGTTATGCTATATAATTAGGTGTGAGGAGCTGAACTCTTCATTGTTTCCCTTTCATTGACTGACTCAAGCATGGCCATGACTACTTAACTATGAAAATGAAGTGAGGAAAATCTTTTGTCACCAAAAGGGTTGATGCCTTTTGTTTTGGCCACTGTGCCAATTCATCTCACCGGGGTCTTCCCTTTTTTGCTAACCCTCCATTTTATCAAGCATGATGTCCTTCTCCAGGGACTAAGTGCCTCCTGATTACATGTCCAAAGTACTCAGAACTCTCGCCATCCTGGCTTCTAAGGAGTATTCTGGCTGTATTTCTTCTAAGACAGATTTGTTTGTTCTCTGGTAGTCCATGATACATATAACAATCTTCTCCAACACCATAACTCAAATGTGTCAATTCTTCTAAGGTCTTCGTTATTCATTGTCTAACTTTCACACGCATATGAGGCTATTGAAAATATCATGGCTTGAATTAGCTGCACCTTAATCCTCAAACCGATATCTTTGCTCTTTAACGTTTTAAAAAGGTTTTTTTTTTTTTTTTTTTTCAACACTTTTCTCTGATGCAATAAGTCTTTTGATTTCTTAACTGCTGTTTCCATGTTTGTTGATTGTGGATCCAAGCAAAATGAAACCTTTGACAACTTCAATCTTTTGTCCATTTATCATGATGTTATTTATGGATCAAGTTGTGAGGATTTTTGTTTTCTTTACATTGAGGTACAATCCATACTGAAGCCTGTAGTCTTTGATCTTCATCAGTAAGTGCTTCAAGTCATCTTGTATTTCTGCAAGCAAGGTGGTATCATCTGCACATCACAGTTTGTTAAGGAGTCTTCCTCCAATCCTGATGTCTTGTTCTTCATATAATCCAGTTTCTCGGATTATTTGCTCAGCATACAGATTAAATAAGTATGGTTATAGGATACAACTTTGTCATTCACCTTTCCTGATTTTAAACCATTCAGTATTGCCTCATTCTGTTCTAATAACTGCCTCTTGGTCTATGTACAGGTTCCTCATAAGCACAATTAAGTGTTCTGAAATACCCAATCTTCACAATGCTATCCATAGTTTGTTATGATCCATGTAGTTGAAAGCCTTTGCATAGTCAACAAAGCACACATAAACATTTTTCTGGTATTTCCTGCTTTTAGCCATCTGATACCAGCAATGATAGACTCATTGCATGTCCTCTTCTGATTCTGGCTTGAATTTCTGGCAATTCCTTGCAGATGTACTCTTGCAACCATTTTTGGATTATGAGCAGTTCTTCTGATCATAGTTCAGCTGTCTCAAATTACCTCACTATTATTCAAAATTCAATTCATTGTTATTAGGCATTATAGAAGCACACAATTGAATAGAGTCAGCATTATGTATTATACATATAATTGGTATAAATAAAAATATTAAAGTTATTTACAAATCATAAGCATACACTTAAATTATATACTATTTTATTCCATTCTAAAAATTGCATACTATAAAATTAATCATTTTAAGCACATAGTTCTATGAGTCTTGACCAAGACATACAGTTGTGTAACTATTATCCTCACCACTGGACCAATAAACAACATTCTTATCAACGGAGAAAAGATTGAAGTTTTCAAGGGCTTCATTCTTCTTGGATCAACTATCACCACTCATGGAAGCAGCAGTCAAAAAATCAAATGACGTATTGCATTAGGCAAATCTGCTGCACAAGACCATTTTAAATGTTGAAGAGCAAAGATGTCAGCTTGAGGACTAAGGTGTGCCTGATCCAAGTCATGGTATTTTCAATAACCTCATATGCATGCGAAAGCTGGACAGTGAATAAGGAAGACCGTAGAAGAATTGATGCTTTTAAGTTATGGTGTTGGAGGAGAATATTGAAAGTACCATGGGCTGCCAAAAGAACCAACAGATCTGCATTGGAAGAAGTGCAGCCAGAATGCTCCTTGGAGGCCAAGACAGCCAAACTTCGTCTCTCATACTTCGGACATGTTGTCAGGAGGGGCCAGTCACTGGAGAAGGATATCATGTTTGGTAAGGTGGAAGGTCAGAGAAAAAGAAGAAGACCCCCAATTAGATGGATTGGCCAAGTGGCAGCATCAATGAACTCAAGCGTGGCAACAGTAGTGAGGTTGGCCCAGGATTAGGCAGTGTTTTGTTCTGCTGTGCATAATGTTGCTATGGGTCGGTATTGACTCGATGGCACCTAACAACAACAACTATTATCCCAATTGAGATATAGAATAATGTCAACGATATGTTTCAAAGTAGAATTCTATGAAATATTCTGGAAATTTTTTTCTAGCATTGCAAACCAATGAAGGCACATCTACTTGATACAGGGTAATATTATGTGGGTAACCCCCAGTGAGATGGATTGGCCAAGTGGCAACATCGATGGACTGAAGCGTGGTGACAGTAGTGAGGTTGCTCTAGGATCGGGCAGTGTTTCATTCTTCTGTGCATAAGGTCGCTTTGAGTTGGTACTGACCCGAGGGCACCTAACAACAACAACAATAATTCTCTAAGATTTCTTCATTCATTTAAGATGTTTATTGAATTCTTCCTATATGTACAGTGTTGTGCTATTTTCTATGAAGATGAGGGAAAATATTCCCAAGTTTACTGTTTTCAAAAGGAGAAAATAAAATAATTTTGCATTACATTTTCACCTCAGTGCTAACAGGCAAATCAGGAGAGGGAAAAAGTAGGGTTTTTTCCTAAATTCATTTTAAAAGGTGGTGTGAAAAGAAGAATGGCAAAGTATTAGCATTTGTCTAATTAGCATTACTGAAAAAATTAACCAAATTATATCTGTTAAGCATGCAAATCCTAAAATTCAGCTTAACTTCTCAAATATTTGTTAAGGACACAACACTGCACTAGGTGGGCATAGTCCCTGTCCTTAAACAGCATATACTATGGCTGAGCAGATAATTATAATACCAGGCATAAAAATGATCAAGGGTGCAAAATGACATGTGTTTAGAAATGTAATATTGGAATGGAAGGATAACTAAAAGCTTTCTAAAAGAGGTAGTATTTTCTTGGCTGTTGATGGAGGGAGGAGAAAACTTGAGCATGCTACAAAGCTGCTGCTCTATCCAATTTGATACGATTAGTCTCTTTGGGAGGTATAAATTAGTTAGAATAAAATAAAATAAAAAATTCAGTTCCTCAATCACACTAGTCACATTCCAGGAACTTAAAAACCACATTGGGCTAGTGGCTATCATATTGGAATGCACAGAGAACATTTCCAACATAACAAAAAGGTTTGTTGGCCAGCATTGTTATAAAAGGAACAGTAATGAAGAAAGGTCAGGAGTTGGAAACAATGAATTATCCCAAACTCTGTTCAAGCCCTTGAACATAATAATAGAAAGAATAATAGATCCATGTACGTCCTGCTTAAATCCAAATTGAAAATGCATGCCTATGTAAAGATCAATGACTCAATTGTTTCACTGGCTGGTCTAGTTCAATAATCATGCTGAGTTCATACTATAAATCAATGAGGAAGACTTAAGATTTAACAGGCCTATCTAATTGCTCCATCTATCTGAGCTTGCAGATCACAGTGGCTGAAAGCCAGGCCCTAGTGAACAGCCAAGTAAGGGTGCTGCAGTTTCTTTTGGCAGGAACCTGTTAGCTGACTGGATCTAAGCTGGATGATTTAGGTCTGCCACAGTTGCAGTCCCATAAAAGCATGCTCATTATTAAATCGTTTACTTCTTTAGAAGCAAAACTTAAAGGCAGCTAGAGGTTTGAAGAAACTATAACTATGATAAATCTTGTTATGTGACTATGGATGGACTGAATGATGAGTGATCTTGTGGTCCAAATGAGGATAGGAATAGTATAGGGAAAGGAAGCCCTGCATCAAGCTTTCTATGTTTCTGAGACTGAAATGTGTGCCTTCATTGCTTATAAAAATCTAAAATTCAGATTTGCTGTGGGAATCAAAGCCAGCACTGAATATGGTGAATTCATATCCTTTAGTTGTCCAGTCCCTTTGTTAATGTTAGACCCAGTGGTGTCATGGTCCATGAATAAGATACCAAATTGTATCATATGCATATCATTACTTACATCTTGACTTTAAGACATTAATAACACTTTCAATAATAATTGACTTTTAGTGTGCATATCGTGCTTCTTCTGGATACCATCATTAGGTATTTTTTTAATACATGCTCATTGGACAACCAATAATTGACCTCTATTTAAAAAACTCCACCATTTGCCTGTCAATTTGTTGAACTATGATGTTTTGCATGTTGCTTTGATGATAGAAGCTATGCCACCATTATTCTAAATACCAGCAGAGTCACCCAAGGTGGACAGGTTTCAGCAGAGCTTCCACACTAAGACAGTCTAGGAAGAAAAGGCAGACTACTTCTGAATGTCTAGCCACTAAACACATTATGAATAGCAGCAGATCGTTGTCAGATATTGTGCCAGAAGATGAGCCCCTTAGGTTGGAAGGGCTGGGGAAGAGTTGACTTCTGAAAGGAGTGGTAACCATGATGGCAGGATTAGAGTGAAACTTTCAAGACCTTCATTTGCTGATGGGACACAACTCAAAATACAGAGAAACAGTACCAACATCATTAATAATCAGAACATGGAATGTATGAAGTATGAATCCAGAAAAATTGGAAACTGTCAAAATGAAATGGAACACAAAAGATCAATACCCTAGGTATTGGTGGTGGTGGTATACCATAGAGTCAGTTCCAACTTATAGCAACCCTGAATAGAGTTTCTGAGACTGTAAATCTTTACAGGAGCAGAAAGTCTCATCTTTCTCCCACAGAACGGTTGGTAGCTTCAAACTGCTGACCTTGAGGTTGACCCAACTCATAACCACTATGCTACCAGAGTTCCTAGGTATTAGTGAGCTGAAATGGACTGTTATTGGCCATTTTTAATCTGACAGTCATATGGTTTACTATGCTGGGAACAACAAATTGAAGAGGAATGGTCTTGCATTCATAATCAAATAGAACATTTCAAACTCTATCTTGAAGTACAACACTTTCTGTGATAGGATATTATTCAATACACCTACAAGGATGATCAGTTAATACCACTATTATTCAAATTTACAAACCAACCACTAAAGTCAGTATACAAGAAACTGAATTCTATTTACTTCTTTAGTCTGAAACTGATCAAACATGCAGTCAAGATACACTGATAATTACTGGTGATTGGAATACGAAGATTGGATCACAATAGGGATAAGTAGTTGGAAAATATGGTCTTGGTGATAGAAATGATGCTGGAGAGCATATGATAAAATTTTGTAAGACCAAGGACATAATCTTTGCAAATGGCATCTTTAAAACAACATAAAAGGCGATTATGCTTATGGATCTCACCACATGGAATACACAGGAATCAAATTGACTACATCTGTGAAAAGAGATGGTAGATAAAGCTCCTTATCATCAGCCAAAACAAGGCCAGGGGTCAACTGTATAACACAGCAGCGATTGCTCATATGCGAGTTCAGACTGAAGTTGAAGAACATTAAAACAAGTCCATCCATGAGAGCCAAAATATGACCTTGAATATATCCCACCTAAATTTAGAGATGATTTCAAGGAAGATGTGATAGCTTAGGCACTAATGAACAGAGACAAAAAAAAAAAGCTGTGGGATGACATCAAGAACATCATACAAGAAGTAAAAGATCATTAAAAACACAAGAGAGAAAGAAAAAACAAAATGGATGTCAGAAGAGACTCTGAAATTTGCTCTCCAGAGTAGAGATGCTAAAGCAAATGGAAGAAATAAGCAAATGGAAGAAAAGAACTAAACAGAAAATTTCAAATGGCAGCTTGAGTAGACAAAGTCAAGTATTATAATGAAATGTTCAAAGTTCTAGAGTTAGAAAACCAAAGGGAAGAATACGCTCAGTTTTTCTCAAGTTGAAAGTACTGAAGAAAAAAATTAAGCCTTGACTTGTAATAATGAAGAATTATATGGGCAAAATATTGAATGATATAGAAAGCATCAATAGAAGATGATAGGAACACACAGTCACTGTACCAAAAAGAACTGGTGATGTTCAACCACTTTAAGAGATAGCATATGATCAAGAACCAATGGCACTGAAGGAAGAAGTCCAAGCTGCACTAAAGACATTAGTGAAAAACAAGGCTTCAGGAATTGATAGAATACAAATTGAAAACTTTCAACAAATTGATGCAGCACTGGAGACACCCTTTCATCTATGCCAAGAAATTTGGCTACTTAATTGGAAGAGATCCCTATTTGTGCCCATTCCAAAGAGAGGTGATCCAATGAAATGTGAAAATTATCAATGTCATTAATATATCATGCCAGGAAAATTTTTCTGTAGGTAAGTTAAAACAGCTGTAATAGTATAAATCCACAGGGAACTCGACAGAAATTCAAGCTGATTTTGAAGAAGCCGTGGAACGACAGATATCATTGCTGATATCAGATGGATCTTGGTTGAAAACAGAGAATACCAAAAAGATGTTTACTTGTGCTTTATTGACTTTGCAAAGACTTTTGACTGTGGATCATGACAAGCCAGAATGCTCCTTCAAAGCAAGGTTGGTGAGACTTTATCTCTAATACTTTGGACATAATATAAGGAGGAACCAGTCACTGGTGAAGGACATTAAGCTTGGTAAAGTAGAGGGTCAGCCCAAAAGAGGAAGACCCCCAATAAGACGACTTGGCACACAGAATTGGTATGAGTTGGGACTGACTCAATGGCACCTAGCAACTATAACAACATTAGAAAAAAACTTTAGAGTGCCCAGAAAAGTATACAGCAAATTGTTGCTGCGAAGTGCCAGTTGAGTCGGTTCCGATTCATAATGACTCTGTCTAGGGGTTCTGAGGACCAGCTGGTGAGTGAGTTTAAATAGCTGACATTGCAGTTCAAACTGACCTTGTGGTCCAGCACTTATCCTACAGTGCCACCAGGACTCCAAATAGCAGCTTAGAAGCTTTAATTTCTTCTTAAATGTAAGACATCAAAATGACTGTCCATGTCCACAGCTGATGACAACATTGAGTGTGCATGTGAAATGATTCTGTTGAGTAGACGAGTGAGAGTGGATTATGTGGCAAATCATTTGTAAATCAGTCATGGCTCTGCCTCTGAAATAATCCATGGCAGACTTGGGTTTAAAAAAGTTTGTGCAAGATGGGTACCAAAACTACTCACGGAAGAGCATAAACAGAAATGTTTGGACATCTGCAAACAAAATTTGGACTGATACTAGAAGAAATGTAAAAATTTCTTTAAAAAAATTGTTACTGATGACAAGACATTGATTCATCACAATGAGCCTGAGAATAAATGGCAGAGTGTGGAATGGAAACATCTTCAACTGCCAACCAAGAAAAAGTTCAAAAGTCAACTTCAGCTGGAAAATTGATGCTTACACTTTTCTGGATTTTTCAAGGGCCGGCATTAGAACACTATCAGTAAAAAGGTTCAGGAGTCAACAGTGCTCCTTACAGTGAGATGCTCACTGAAGAGCAAAAGCCTAAAAACTTCAGTTTAAATGCAGAGGATGGCTATCCAAGAGTGTTGTGATCTTGCATGACAATGCACATCCATACACCTCTGCCCACACTGTTGACACTCTTGCAAAAATTTCATTTTGAGGTGTTAAAGCATCCTCCCTGTAGTCCTGGTCTTACTCCATTGGACTTTGATCAGTTTGGTTCCCTGAAAGCAGCCCTTAGAGGTCAAAGACTTACCTCTGATGAAGAATTAAAGACCACAGTTCATTCATTGCTCGCAGGTCAGTCAAAAACATTTTTTAATAGGGGAATATGAAAGGTTGTTGACAGATGGATAAAGTATATTGAAAAGAAAGGAAATTATGTCAAAAATGATGTATTTGTCTTTTCTAAAAGTTGATTAAAATAAACTCTACAGCCAAAGTGCAGGTAATTTTTGACTCATCCTTATACAGTTCCATGAAAATAAATGCACTCACTTTGTTTTTCTTATTAAAAAAAAAAATATTGTACAACTGTAAAGGTAGAAGTTTTCTAACAAAAAGGGAGGCGTAGTTAATCTGAAAGTCCAGGAACAGAGGACCACAGAGGACCCTAGAACCATCAAAGGAGAAGAACGGGAGAGGAATGTGGGACCCTATCCAGAGAAGCAGCATCACTAGAGATGGAGGCAGAGATGAGGACATGAAGAGAGTGAGCAGCTGAGGACTCCAGACTCATGGAAAGAGAAAGGCTATATGCTGGCAGCCAGAAGGCAGGTTTGCAGAATGTGCCCTTTGGTTGTTTTGTTGTTGTTGTTGATAAGTGCCACGGAGTCGATTCCAACCCATAGCGACCCAGCATAGAGTTTCCGGGGAGCAGCTAGTGAGCTTGAACCACTGACCTTGCAGTTCAAACAGCTTTGCAGTCTTAAATGATTATGTATTCCTGAGTGTTTTTATGTACATTAAAAAACAAACAAGAGGGAATAGAAGCAAATACTGTTGAATGATGATGCATGGAGGGGATTGTAATTATTGCAATAAACGAAATATGATAGGATGAGTATAAAACTTATGTTCTCCCATGTAAACTATAATTCAATTCACAATAAAAACTTTAAAAACAAATCTTGTGGAGTGAAAACTGTGAGAGCCAGAACTCCATGGGAGTGCCTTTCTTATGTGGTTCTCACAGGTATTCCTCCTCTGACAGTGAACAGTAACACCACTTTTCTATCACTTTGAATTAGGAGAAAATATTTGCTCTTTCCTTTTCTGACAGGTTTTCCGACTTACATAGGTTCCAAGTTTTGTTGGTTTACCTTCTGTGGAACTGTATTCTTCCCCCATAGACTGACACTTAGAAGAATGTCTTATAGTTCCATAATGCTTTGTACTTTTGTATTAGAAAAAAAGCAATTATTATGCCATGCAAAATATTTCTGTGACACCAGTAGCATATAAATATTTTGTTTTCATACAATGTTAACTAATAAAGTACCAGGAAAACCAAGAGACATAAAGATTTAATTTTTTCAGCTTATTAGATTTCTTTTGAACAATTCATATTATGATACATAATTTTAATTATTTCATGCTTGTCCTTCACACTTAACTTAGGACTGCTCTCTCAAAGAACTCAGCATTTTCAATGGATCAAAGGAGAGATTAGCTGTGTTTTTTCCTCTTCTGAACAGTGAAATAGGAGAAATAAGTTCATTTTAGTGTGCTTTATGTCCAGGTGATTCCTATGTTTTAGAGTGGGGCAACCATACTGATGACTCAGCACCCATAGCATTAGATTCCTGGTTCATGCTACTTCTGTGGAAAGGAAAAATTCAAATTCTTTTTCTTTGCATGATAAAGATCTAAATTTATTGGGGAACCTACCAGGAGTCCTGGTGTGGTGCTGTGGGTTAATGCGTCAGACTGCAAAGCCGTTTGAACTGCAAGGTCAGTGGTTCAAGCTCACCAGCTGCTCCTTGGAAACCCTATACAGGGTCGCTATGGGTCGGAATCAACTCGACGGCACTTGACAACAACAACCAGTCTACAGGCATCCATTTATTTCCTGAGAATCTAGCCCATGAAATAGTTTTGATGACATTATGTTTAACTGGATTACAAGAAGAGAATACAGAGAAGTCATTTTGGTCCCTGCCTCATAATTTTTGGCTTGTGTACATTATTTAGACAAGCTTAGTCTACCTTTTCTTGGCTATTGATAGACATTTTAGAATATCTCTGACTCATGAATATAAATAGTTGTGTGAAAATAAATTTTATAAAACCAGAGCTGGTAACAAAAATCACCCAGAGATCAACAACTCTGAAAGAATCTAGTGTCACATTCCTTAGAATGTCAGATTAAACTAACATGTGCCAGTCAATATTGCTACACTGCGACCCTTGATGCCTCCTAAGCAAAACTATTAAGTCCAACATTCTCTTCTGTAAGCACTTATCTGTAAGGATGGCTAACATGTCCTCTGAAGCAGATATTGAAACTGATTGGACAATAGGTAGATACCAGACAAGGGCCTGGGGGCCGACCTCTAGAAATAGGGGGAGAAAATCTTAATCTGCAACACAATGCCGTTCTCTTGAAACCCTATCATTTTCACTTCCCATGTGTCTGCTGCCTGACTGTGAATGGATTTGAAAAGGAATGGTTAGTGCTGAAAATTGGATCAGAGCTAACATTCTCTCATTTTTATCAGCAGCTGCCAAAGGTCATCTGACATAATAGCTGATGAATTCAAGCCCAGTGGATTTCATTTGCAATTTTCAATTTACTGAGGCCTCCAAACCCCACGGTGATAAAAGCTTCCCCTATCGTGGCCTGTCACAAACATCAAGAAACTGCACAAACCCACAAGAATGAAAAAAGAGAAAGCTGTGCATCATCGTGGCTACAGATAAGGAGAACAGGAAGAAATGGTATCATGCAGGAAGGTGGGGAGCAGCCTGTGTGGCTAGTTCTTTAAATGCCATTTGAAAGGAAAAGACTGTGAAGAACAATCAAATAGCATCCACTGAAGAACATCATGTTTCTTTGGGGCTTTTGTGTGGAAATTGCCTTCTAATCTCTTACTTGACATGCCCCCAAACAAAACTGAGTGTAAAGATGCAAATAAATACATGAATAAATAACACTTGCTTATTTGGTCTCTGGAAAGCACACTTTGTGTACTGAATTTACTATTGTTTTGATTTTCAAAATGCATGCTTATAGAGAATTCGTTTATCATGAGAGTGTCGGTCAGCACTATGAAATCATTTGTTTACTTGCTGAGAAATGGTAGGTCCTTTGATTGATTTATAAGGAAAGTCAAAGGGCAGACATAGCAACTGCTTCTAAGTGGATCTAGACACAGCATGTATCAAAGACATAATATCAAGAAGAAGAACCCCTCCACAATCCCCACAACCCCACCCTGTCAAGCTATTTACAGTGAAGTTAGGATCAGGAACTGAATTTTGTTCCCAGGACTCGTTCAGTTTGAGGAAACCATATGCATGTTAATTGGAGACTAAACCAGAAACAAAATACAAAAGCCAAACAGTTGCCGTCAAGTGTATTCCAACTCATGGAACCTTGGTGAAAAACAAGGCTTCAGGAATTGTTAGAATACAAATTGTTATGCTCTGACTCACTGAATACTTTATCAGGTTTTCAAGGTTGTGACCTTTTGGAAGATGATTACCAAGTGTATCTTCCCAGGTGCCTCTACATGGGTTTGCCTCAACAACTGTTAATGGCAAGCTTAAAAGAAGATGAAAAATCCATCTTCATCTTATCTTACTTGACTTATTCCATACATAGTCAAGAAAAAGAGAAAGCAAAGAGTTGACCACAGCAGTGGAACTGTGGGAGAGTTTAATTTCTGGCATGGATGTACAGATTCCATTTTTACCAAGATGATTCAGGAAGACTTATGAAATTGGTCTAATGAGGGAAGAAGACTTGGCAGTGGGCACCTATCAGCCTGTCTAATGACTAAAGTTCTCATTATACTTGACAGGAAAACCTAAGAAAGATGACAACAAGTCTAGGACACTAACTTCAGTCGTGTGTACGTAGCTGTGAAATAATCCCAGCTCGGAAAGGAAATAGTATTGAACTGATATAGTTGTGATAGACTGCTTATTGCATAGTTATTTTAAAATGGTCACAGTCTCCAATGAAAAATGTGGGTTAGTCATTATAATAGATTCCTCTGTTCTTTGAAATTAGAATATTTCTTAAGCTTTTCTATTAGCCAAAAAAAAAAAAAAAAAGACATTTTACTTACTCTAAATCTCAAAACAGAAAATTATTTCCTCACTGGCTAAAGATGGCAGAAATTAAAATTTTGAAATCAAGGAAATAAAAACTTTACTCTTTAGTTGCAGTGTGAAATGTAGTTATATTTTAGCATTTTTGTTTTCTTCTTCCTACACAAAATTTTCAGGATGTCACTTTAAAAAAACCACATACACACAACTTTTTCTTATGAATGAGTTACATTAAAAAAAAAAAAAAAAAGATCATACACTTTGTTTCATCTCATTGATTCCAATCCCCTCTATATAACAACTGTTATCCGGCTTCCTCTCTGGTTCCTATTTCCATTCCACCTTCCTTTCCATCCCTTCTCAAGTTAGTTCTTAGGTAAATGTTGCCTTTTTGATTTTGAATGACTGCCCATTCCATGGTGAGCACACTTTACTAGTCCTGTTGTCCTCCTATATACATATCTACTGCTTGGCTGAAAAATGGGTCATGAGGGTGAGTTCTTTTTTAGACCTGAAGGGTGGTTAAGGGTCATTGTCTTGGGTTCCTCCAGTCTCTTTCTGACCAATAAGACCAGTCTTTTACTTTATTTTGTGATTTTGAGTTTTGTTCCATATTTTCTCCCATTCTATCCAGGACCTTCTAATGCGATCTCTTTCAGAGCAGTTGGCAGTGGTAGCTGGGCACCATCTAGTTCTGGTCTCAGGGTGGTGGAGACTGAGGTTCATGTGGTCCATTAGTCCATTGGACTAATTGATTCCAAGTATTTTTAGTTTTCACAGGATGCCAATTTAAGGGTTACTTTTCTTTCCTGCCTTTTTTAGTTTCTATAGGTTCAAAGAGAAATCTATAATCTGCAATTTCTAGGGTTTCTCTTAAAACCATTAATATAATATTGATGGTGTTAGACGACTATTTAATGGGACATTAATTTAATCTGATTTCTAACATATACATATAACTTGGTGAGGGTTTTTCATTATCTCTGCTCCTCTATAGCAGTGATATAAAGTAACACATCCCAGTTAGCTTATAGTGACAGAGCAGAAAAGTTCATGTCTTTTATGTTCCTCCTATTAGAAAGGCCAGAGGCCTAAACTGTTCCTTGTCAACTGACTGGTTCACAGAGTCTGTGTCTTCTCTAGTGCTCTAAGATTAATTATGTTCAGTTAGGCCAGATTATTCACTGCAGCTTGAGTGGTTCAATAGTTCATTTCTCATACTATAAATGCTTTCTTTCATTCCTTCACTCAGCATTCATTTAGCATCTACTAACTACAGAACACTACACTGACAGCTACCAATAAGTTAAGACCTTCCCTACTTTCAAGCAATTTCTAGAAGATCGAAATAAAGAATATTTTAAATCTGTCTTAAACTTTTTTCAAACTCCTAGCATTGAGTTTATGTCAGACAGTTGTAAAAAGTTTAAAATAAAGATGTTTATCCTGAGGATGTGGGTAATGGAATAACACGTTTAACATGTGGACAATATATTATTTTGGGTGGAAATTTTGTCTATCATTTGTAAATTCATCGCCATAACCCTTTTTTTTTTTTTGACAAGCTTTCATATAATCTGTATGTGTAAGGGGACATTAAAAAGGTTGTGAAAAAATTTCATTATCTACCTTACTGCTTTCCTTGAACATTTTGAAGCCTTCTTGTACTGTTCTTTAATTGAACACAGCTTTTAAAAATTAAATTCACTTAGGAAGGAATCATTATATATACTTACACAAATGAAAAGCCTATATCATGAGCCATGAATAAAATTGTTGTTGTTGCTGTTGTGTGCCATCAAGTCAGTACCAACTCCTATGCACAAAAGAACGAAACACTGCCTGATCCTGGGCCAACCTCACAATTGTTGCCACGTTTGAGCCCATTGATGCCACTTTGCCAATCCATCTCGCTGGGGGTCTTCCTCTTTTTTTATGACCCTCCAACTTACCAAATATGATATCCCTCTCCAGTGACTGGTCCCTCCTGACAATATGTCCAAAGTATGAGAGATGAAGTTTGGCCATACTGGCCTCCAAGGAGCACTCTGGCTGTACTTCTTCGAACACAGATCTGTTGGTTCTTTTGGCAGCCCATGGCACTTTCAGTATTCTCCTCCAACACCATAACT
>NW_006408653.1:8184647-8187126 GCF_000296735.1 Chrysochloris asiatica
TCCCATGTTCTGTTCGAACAACTGCCTCTTGGTCCAGGTACAGATTCCTCATGAGTACAATTAAGTGTTCTGGGATACTCATACTTCACAATGTTGTCCATAGCTTGTCATGGTCCACACAATCAAAAGCCTTTGCATAGCCCATAAAGCACAGGTAGACATCTTTCTGGTGTTCTGTGCTTTCAGCCAAGATCCATCGGAAATCAGCAATGATATCCCTCATTCCACGGCCTCTTCTGAATCCAGCTTGTACCTCTGGAACTTCTCTGTTAATGTATGCTTGCAACCATTTCTGTATTACCCTTAGTAAAACTGTACTCACATGGGATATCAAAGATATTGTCTTATGATTTCCACATTCCATTGAGTCACCTCTCTTTGCAATGGGCACAAATACGGATACAATCATACATATAAACTATTACTGGGTTATTTCTTGCACCACCAATATAATTTTATGTTTACCAGTAGTAGGAGTACCACCATCTGGGACATACTGGTTTGGTACATGGTACTTATGAAGATCAATTCTGTAGGTTTGACCTACGTGGGAGTAGAAGTTCCATGAGAGTAGATACCGTGATTAATTTCTTGTTGTATCTTCAGCTCTTATAATAATGTCTGTCACATATTAGTATTAAAGCATACTTGTTAAATAAATAAATAAGGATTAATTAGCTTTTTAAAGATCAAAATTCCTTTATGGTCATCATACTCAACACACTGTATTATAATTACTTGTTTTGGTGTTGTTCAGTGTCATCAAGTCAGTTCAGACTTATAGCAACCCTGTGTAGGGTTTCCAGGGAGCAGCTGGTGGGTTTGAACCACCAACCTTATGGTTAGCAGTCCAGTACTTACTCTACAACACCACACCAGGACTCCAATTACTTGCTTATATGTTTCTTTAAATCATCAAACTGGTCAGAGACTTTTCCTTCCTTGTTCATTTGTTACTATCACTAGTGGCTAGCACAATGTTTGGCACAAGATGTTGCAGTTGCTAGTTGTTGTTGAAACAGTTCTGATTCAGAACATAGGTTGTTGTTGTTAAGTGTCGTTGACTAGGTTCTGACTCAAGAATGAAACACTGACCAGTCCTGCACCATCTTCACAATTGTTATTATGTTTGGTTCCATTGTTGCTGTCACTGTGTCAATCCATCTCATTGGGCGTCTTCTTCTCTTTGATTGTGTTCTACTTTGACACTGATCCTCCAGATGGCACGTAGTTGTTGTTGTTAGTTGCCATCAACTCAGTTCCAATTCATAGCAACCCTGTATATGATTTCTGAGGAGTGGCTGGTGGGTTTGAACCACCGACCCTGCAGTTGTGATCAATGTCATACAGCTTTCTCTACATCTAAATTCAGTCATCTTTACAGAGGCATCCATGCAGTTAACCAATATTGGGCTGAAGCGGATTAGTATCTGGCATCTGAAAAACTGACTTTGCTGAATAAATGAATAAATGAACATTTTTGCTATACCAAAAAGAGAATTGCCTCCACAAAGGAAAGATAAAACTTTAAAGAATTGCAGGACTTTAAGGTAGTAGCAATTTTCAGCTCCTGAATAAGTCACACATGGCAAGGCGATCTTGCAATTTTACAAAATTAGGCTATCCCTGAATTTATGTATTTGTAGAAAAACTGACAAATGTTTAAAGCAAATTATACCCAATGTTACCGTCCAATAAGCTCATGGTATTTATAGTTTAAGATTGTTTTTATGAATTCTTTGGTTTATGTAAGAATCAAACATACTGACTAGACAACTGGTATTTATAAAATCTAAGTTCATGTTTTTCAATTATGAGGACATCCAGAAGAAGAAATAATGAAGAATTAGCTGCATTTCTCTGGTCCCCACCCCCCAAAACAGTACTGTCAATCACTGCCCAAACATAGGCTTTTGTAGGTTTTGAATGCTTTGAACTGGAAAACGACTATTTTAGTGGATAATTAAAGGGTGTTACAACTGATTGAGCTTGTGTAGAATCAGGAAAATTGGTGGGATTGGAATGGACATATAGGTCACACTACTTTTCTTTTGTAATCCTTTCTACTACAGATGAGTCTGCATTTGAAAATCAAGCCTTGAAGTAAGGTATCACAAATAGTTTGATAAGGTATGGCTATAAAATCAAACACTGGGAGAATTGCTCATTATTTGAGAAACCAGATTCAGTTTAAGAAAAATGATGATTTTCTCTAATAGCCTAATTCTTTCTTTTATAAATTTACTGATTAAATTATGTATTTTATAGCCAGGGATCATTCGGGCAAATAACACTTCTCCAATCTTTGTAACATGGATAGAGTTTAGTAAGATGCCAAAGGATATTCTGCTAAAAACAAAAAACTGAGGGCAGGAAAGTTTGGGAAACTTTGGGCTATTTTAAGTCCCCCTACCCCATCTTCAGAATATGCCAATCTATATTGTGACCAGGTAAAAGTAAACTTGTTGTTGTTGTTGTT
>NW_006408653.1:8187761-8193884 GCF_000296735.1 Chrysochloris asiatica
AAGTCCCCTGTATGCCTATTCCCAATTCTATTCTCTTATTCTTCCCAAATGCAGCGAACATCCTGAATTTAACACATTTCTAAGTATACTATCACTAAACACCAAGACCATATTTGGTTTTGTTTTGCATATTGTAAAAATTGCTCTAGATTGCACTTCTGTAAAATGTAAGTAAGTTGTATATTTAGATGTATCTTTGCTGATACATATAAGGTCAGTTCATTTTAAGCCCATATTTAACTATTTGTGTTAAAAGTTGTTGTTGTTGTTGTTGTTGTTGTTAAGTGCTGTTGAGTTGGTTCTGCAACCTTGCGGTTCAAACCAACCTTGCAGTCCAGCACATTAACCCACAGCTCCACAATAGGATTCTGTGGATAACATTTTATTTGTATCCCTACTTTTGAAAAATTGATTTTCAGTTCTTTGCTGATACAAAAAATGAAGAAATGACCACTTTAAAACTTTTTTCCAGCCAACAAAAACTCTTGAAATACACTTGCCAAATAATATAAACTCATCCTTTTCCAGGAAGCAGAAGGTAGACCAGTACTGATTATTCTGAAGGTCACATACCGCATATATTGTTCTTCACTGTTGCATGTACTCTGCTGGGTTTTGATCTGTTTTCCTTTCATTTTCTGGGTAGTTTTCCTCATCTCCTTTTCTCCTTTCCTCTGTTTCTTCATCATCTTTATCATCATCATCATCATCATCACCTCCAATCATTTTATTTGGTCATATCACCCAATGAGCTGCAAGCATCTCATTTACACTTGTCTATGGAATCCTGGTGTGCCACTGTAGGATAAAGCACTGGACTACAAAGTCACTTTGAGCCATAATCTCAGTGGTTCAAACTCACCAGCTGCTCCTTGGAAACCCTAAACAGGGTCACTAGGATTCGGAATTGGCTTGATGGCACTTACAACAACAAGGTTTTTAGGTACTGTGGAGTCCATTACAACACATAGCTACCCTTTGCACAACAGAAGGAAACACTACCCAGTCTTGCACCATTCTCACAATTTTTTGCTACGTTTCACAATTTGTTGCTGCCGCTGTATCAATCCATCTTGTTGGTGTTTTTTTATCTTTTTCATTGACTCTCCACTTTTCAAAGCATGATGTCTTCCTCCAGGGACTGGCTCCTCTTAATTATATGTCCAAATTAAAAGAGATAAAGTCTTGCTATCATTGTTTCTAAGAAAAACTCTAGCTGAACTTCTTCCATCACAGATGTGTTTGTTCTTCTGACAATCCATGGTACTTTCAATATTCTTTCTCAACAGCATAATTCAAATGAATAGATTCTTCTACCGTCTTTCTTATTCATTGTCCAACTTTCACATGCATATGAGGCTTTGAAAATACTATGACTATCGTCGGGTTCACCTTAGCCCTCAAACTGACATCTTTGTTCTTTAACACTTTAAAGAGGTGTTTTGCAGATTTGCCTATTGCAGTACAGCATTAGATTTCTTGACTGCTGCTTCCATCAGCATTGATTGTGTATCCAAGCAAATTGAAGCCATTTCTCCAATTGTTGTTGTTGTTGTTCAGTGCCATTAAGTTGGTACCGACTCATAGTGACCCTATGCACAATAGAACGAAACACTGCCTGGTCCTGGGCCAACCTCACAATTGTTGCCACACTTGAGCCCATTAAAACTGCCACTGTGCCAATTAATCTCACTGGATATCTTCCTCTTTTTCTCTGACCCTCCACCTTACCAAACATCATATCTCTCTCCAGTGACTGGTCCCTCCTGACAATATGTCCGAAGTATAAGAGACGAAGTTTGGTCATCCTGGCCTCCAAGGAGCACTCTGGCTGCACTTCTTCCAACACAGATCTGTTGGTCCTTTTGGCAGCCCATGGTACTTTCAATATTCTCCTCCAACACCATAACTCAAATACATCAATTCTTCTATGATCTTCCTTACTCACTGTCCAACTTTCACAAGTATATGAGGTTATTAAAAAGTACCATAGGTTGGGTCAGGCACACCTTAGTCCACAATCTGATGTCTTTGCTCTTCAACACTTAAAAAAGTTCTCATGCAGCAGATTTGCCTAATGCAATACGCTTGATTTCTTGGCTGCTGCTTCCACGAGGGTTGATGGTTGTTCCAAGAAATATGAAGTCTATAACAACGTCAATCTTTTCTCCAATTATCATGATATTAGTTATTGGCCCAGTTTTGAGGATTTTTGTTTTATTTACATTGAGGTGCTGAAGGCTTTTTTAAAATATTCATCAGTAAGGATTTCAAGTTGCTTTCAGTAAGCACGGTTGTGTCATCTGCATATTGCACGTTGTTAATGAGTCTTCCTCCAATCCCAATGCCATGCTTTTCTACATATAATCAAACTTTTCTGAGTATTGGCTTAGCATACAGTCCTGGTGTGGAGTTGTAGGATAAGCTCTGGACTGCAAACTGATAGGTGGGTGGCAGAAACCCACCAACCACTCGTCAGAAACCTGATACAGGGGCACTCTGAGTCAGAACCAACTCAACGTCATGGAACAACAGCAGATTAAATAAGTATGATTAAAAGATACAACCCTGACACACATCTTTCCTGATTCTAAGCCATTCAGTTCCCTCTTGTTCTGTTTTAATGACTTAGTCTATAAATAGGTTCTTTATGAGCACAATTAAGTGTTCTGGAATACACATTCTTCTCAATGTTATTCATAGTTTGTTATGATCCACAGTTGAATGCTTTTGCATAATCAATAAAGCACAAGTAAACATTTTTCTGGGAAGAACAGTGGCTCTGTAAGATAAGCACTGGACTGTGAACTACAGGGTTTATGGTCCAAGCCCACCAGTAGCCAACACAAAAGAAAGATGTGACTTTCTATCCCTACAAAGATTTATAGCCTTGGAAACCCTATAGTGGGTCACCATGAGTCTGAACCAAATCAATAGCACTTAATGACAACAACAACAACAAACATCTTTCTAGTAGTCTCTGCTTTTAGAGAAGATCCATCTGTTGTCAGTAATGGTATTCCTAGTTCTACAGCCTCTTTGAATTTCTGGCAGCAACCTGCTAATTTACTGCTGCAATAATTTTAATAATATCTTCAGCATAATTTTACTTGCATGTATGATATTAATGATATTGTTCAATGATTTCCATATTTCACTGTGTCACCTTTCTTTGGAAAGGGCACAAATATGGATATCTTCCAATCAGTTGGCAAGGTAATGGTCTTCCAAATTTCTTGTCAGAGTTGAGTGAGTGTCTCCAGTCCTGCATTGGATGTCAATTTGTATTTGTCAATTCCTGGAGCCTTGTTTTTCACCAATACGTTCAGTGCAACTTGGAATTCTTCCTTCAGTACCACTGGTTCTTGATCATATGCTACCTCTTGACATGGATGAGCATTGACCATTTATTTTTGATATAGTGATTCTGTATTCTTTCCATCTTTTGATGCTTTCTGTATCATTGAATATTTTGTCCTCAGAATCCTTCAATATTGAATTTGAGACTTGACTTTTCTTCTGTGTTTTTTAGCTTGAGAAATTCTGAGTGTGTTCATCTTTTTTGGTTTTCTAACTTCAGGTCTTTGCACATTTCATTATAATACTTGAGTTTGTCTTCGAGAACTGCCCTTTGAAATGTTCTGTTTAGCTCTTTTGCTTCCTCATTTCCTCCATTCGCTTTATTTTGTCAGCAGCCAAGAGCAATTTTCAGTTTCTTCTGATGTTCCTTTTGTTCTTTTCTTTCTTTCCTGTCTTTTTAATGATCTTTTGTTTTCTTTGTGCATGATGTCTTTGATAACATCTCACAAATCTTCTGATCTCTAGTCTTCAGTGTCTAGTGCATCAAATCTGTTTAAAAATTCTAGTGACCAAATATTTTGAACTTTAAAGTGATTTATACCTACACGGTTGAGATATTTAGAGGTGTATTTAAAGTTTTTCTATTATACTTTTTTCTTTACAATTTGATGTTCATTTCTCTTTATTTTTTTTAATCCAAGTTTACAAGGACCAAATCCATGTATCATACTTCCTCTCTTCATATGTACAACTTTTTAAAATATAGAAATATAACATCTTTAAGGAGGCTTCAAAAATTGGTGGGAAAATGCAATAAAAAATGTGTCTACTGTAAATTGAGTGAGGCAAGACAAGATCATCAGTTCTACATGAAAAAACAAACAAACATACACTTTGCTTTGTCTCAATGATTCCAATTTCCTTCATGCAAAAACAGTTACCCATTTTCTCCCTGTGGTTCATATTTCCACTCCACCCACCTTCTCTTCCCCTCTCAACTTTGTCCTTCACTAAATGTTGATTTTTGATTGTGAATGATTGACCATTCCATGGTGAGCATACCTTACTAGTGTTGCTGTTCTCCAGATATATCTATCTACCCTTTGGCTGAAAGTTGGGACATGAAGGTTGAGTTCCTTTCTAGACCTTGAGGGCCATAGTGGGGGTACTCCAATCTCTTTCTGAACCCCTTCATTTAATTTTGTAACTTGTTTTTTTTGTTGTTGTTGTTTTTTTTGCCCATACTATGTCAGAATACCTTTGTAGGTTAATTATTGTTGTTGTTGTTGTTAAGTGCCGTCGAGTCGGTTCCGACCCATAGCGACCCTGTACAGGGTTTCCGAGGGTGTAAATCCTTACGGGAATAGAAAGCCTCATCTTTCTCCCGCGGAGCGGCTGGTAGTTTTGAACCGCTGACCTTAAGGTCCGCAGCCCGATTTGTAACCACTACGCTTATTAGGATAGTTAAATGTGTACATCATGGTTTATGTAATCATTTCCTTATTGATGAATATATATGTTGTTTCCCAGTTTTCGTGTTAACATAGAGCTACAGTTAACATCTCATCTATATATCTGTCTGCATGCATGTCAGTTTTTTTGTAGATCACATTTCTAGAGATCAGAGGGCATGGCATGTGGTAATTTTGATAGGCAATGCAAAAATACATCCAAAAGTTTATTATGAGGTACACCAACAATATATGAGCATGGCTGTTTCCTTACTGGATATTATCAGTCTTATTTTTTCCCCCAATCTTATAAGAAAAAGCAATACATCATTGTTTGAAGTTGTATTTCTCTGACTAGAGTAAGGTGAGTCATCATCATCTTTGTTTGTTTAAGATTAGGATTAGGATTATGGTTAGGTCTAGGGTAGCTCTAGTGCTTTGTTTAGTATTAGGGTATGGTTAGGATTGGCATTAGTGTTAGGGATAGGGGTAGGGATTTGGCTTGGACTAGAAGTAGTTTTAGGGTTCCTGTTAAATTTATTTATTTATTATTTTCTTGAAATCTGCTTGAGTCCCTCTGCATTTGAAAGAGTTGTAACTACATTATTCCTTCTTTTTACTTTGTTTGATTTTCTGTTGTTGCAGACTGTTATCTTTGGTTCCCTATTTTCACTCTTGTAGGTTTGTTTTACTTTGGATACATCTCTTGTAGCATAGTGGTTATGAATCAGGCTGCTAATCTCATAATCAGCAGTTTGAAACTAACAGCTGTTCCGCTGGAGAAAGATGAGGCTTTCTGCTCCCGTAAAGATTTATAGCCTCGGAAACGCTGTACAGGGTCGCTATGAGTCGGAACCGACTCCACGGCAGATAACAACAACAACAACATATCTGGGTTGAGTTCTGGGTGACATTGTCATGTATGTTGATCTCAGGTTGTTGTCTGCTCTTGTTGGTGCTCTATTGAAAGAACTCCCTTTAGTATTTTTCATAAGGCTGGTCTGGTTTTTACAAATTAATTTAATTTATGTTTATTTGAAAATGTCCTAATTTCACTGTCATGTTTGAAAGACAGTTTTGCTGGGTATCTGATAGCTGGTAAGCAATTTTCTCTGTCAGAGTTTTATGTTGTTGTTGTTGTTGTTGCTAGGTGCCATCGAGTCAGTACCAACCCATTGTGACCTTATGCACAGCAGAACAAAACACTGCCTGATCCTGGGCCAACCTCATTACTGTTGCTACACTTGAGTCCATTGATGCTGCCACTTGGCCAATCCATCTTGTTAGGGGTCTTCCTCTTTTTCTCTGACCCTCCACCTTACCAAACATGATATCCTTCTCCAGTGACTGGTCCTTCCTGATAATATGTCCA
>NW_006408653.1:8195384-8195932 GCF_000296735.1 Chrysochloris asiatica
TTTTTTTTTTTTTTCAATCATTGTCTCAATCTGTTGAAGGTACCTAAATATTATTTGCTCATATCAGGTAGTTCCAATACCATTTTTGGTATTATAGTTTCTGATTTTGTATTTTGGTCACTTGTTTGAGGCACTCTATCTTGTTTCTTTGTGTAAGATAAAATTATCTGTTGTTTCTGAGACATTGCTATGTCATTGCATTTATATTTAATTGATGATTGTAAATTGGTATGTTCTCAGACACTTACCACTTGTCTCCTGGTGGATTTGATAAAGATGGGAAGCATGTGTGGTTCTTTGTTCACCATTTGTTCAGGGTGGGTTTGTTGGCTGTTGATTATTGCTGATCAGGTGATATAAGAACGAGTAATGGTACTTTTCCAGGGGGTGAAACCTCCTGTGACTCCATATGGGCAAAATTTCTGCCTACCCAAAACAAGAAGCTCCAGTAGCGTTGTTGTTGTTGTCAGGTGCCATCGAGTCGGAACCGACTCATAGCGACCCCATGCACAGCAGAACGAAACAATGTTCGATCCTGGGCCAACCTC
>NW_006408653.1:8197627-8205990 GCF_000296735.1 Chrysochloris asiatica
TTGCACCTCTTCAATTTTTCCATTTGCTTTGGCTTCTTTACGTTGGAGAGCAAGTTTCAGAGTCTCTTCTGACATCCATCTTGATCTTTTCCTTCAGTTTTCTCTCCCAGCTGGCATTAATTCCATCTCTCTATCCTATCCTCTGAAACTCCTATGTCCTTGTTGCAGAGGGTCTGCTCAGTGCATCTGTCTACTCTGTCATCTTACCCTTGAAGTTTAATAAAAGTCGTGTACTAATTTATGTCTCTGGCTTCACAGATACTTTAGCAGTAGAATCAGTACAGTAGGGTCTCACATGCTAGTGCCTCACTTTACACACTCATGAGACTGAACTTTGAGATTGGAAATAACTCTGCAAAGGATGAAAGGCAGGTAACTTTGTCACTCTCCTCATTGGAGGGGCACATTTCAGAATTTTAATGAAGAATTCTAGAAAGTCTCCAAAGACTATGTTTACATATGCTGAAAGAGATCTGGAATTGAGGGAACAAACATTTTCTATTCAGGTCCCAGATCTGGTTTCCAATCTCCATATAATTCTTTTTAATACTATTATATTGTTTTCAAGTTACACTTTTATAGTTGCTTTCTAACTTCACTGCATTGTGTTGACAGATATACAGGTTAACTATGTTACGAATATTTTTAACGGTTGTTTTGTCAACTAATATATGGACAAGTTTATGTTTTCTGACTGTATTTTGTAAAGGTTCAGTGTCCTGGAATATTGTTTTATTTATTGGATACCATCATTCATACCTATTATATCAACTTTATTATCTCTGGCATTGAAATACTTTATATTCATGTTAATATTTTATCTACTTGACCTAGATATTTTTGATAGAACTGTGTTAAAATATCCCTTTGTTGCTGTTAAGTGCCATCGAGTTGGTTCCAACTCATAACGACCCTACATAGGATTTCTGAGGAGTGGTTGGTGGCTTTGAACCAATAACCTTGGGTATGGCAGATTAGTGTTTATCATACCATATAGCACCATACCAGGATTCCAAAATAGCCCTTTAAGAATGTCAGTTTGCCAATTAAAGCTTGCAATCTCTAATTTTTTTGGTTGAAATATTTTAAGGGTATGATGCTGAGTGCATACAATTCCATGATGGTTGTATCTTCTGGAAGGATTGGTCCTTTTATTATTATGTGAATTTTACTCTTCCTCCTTTTTAAATGCCTTTCAGTTGGAATTCTGTTTTGTTTTACCATTTTTCTTTGAATGAGGCTATTGTCTCAGAGGGCACCAGATCACATACGGCCTTGTAGGTGATAGTTTTTTGACTTTTTCTCTTAGTAAGATAAAAAGCTATTAGAATTTTGAGAAAAAGAATGACATGCTATGACATATGTTTAAAAGGGTCACTCTGACTGCTTTGTTTTGAATAGATAGAAGGGGTCAAGGGTGAATGCAGGAAGAATAGTTAAGTAGCTATTGTATTAAAATAAGCAAGCGATGATGAGACTTACGTTTCCTGTAATGGAAGTCAGCTTGTTTAGGACCAATCTTCATGTTGAGAGTTTTGTTTTGTTTTATTTTCATCTAGTAATTTTTTTTTTTAAAGTTCTCAAAAAGTAAGTGTTTGTAGTCCATTATCTGGGGACACAAGGAACCTAGAGAATTAAGTACATCATTTTTGCTGCTTTCCCACTTGGGGTGCTTGCTAATTATAAAAGCAGCAACAGAGAGAACACGAAGCTTTGTAACCTTTTGAGACTCTTAGGATCCTCAAAGAGGTAAGGTCTTGGTAATATTGGATTCTTGAGAATGTAAGCAAGAAGACCTACACTCTAAGAATAAGGGTAACCTGAACCATCCCTTACAAGGATTAAACTCCAGTCTTCAATCATTTCAATTCTTAATTAGGTGAAGATCTGAGATCGGTGGTGGTCCTAGCCTAATTGTTTTGTCATTAATCTCTTCCCACTGTGATCTTTACAACTGTTTGTTTGACTTTCCTCAAACAGTTTTTATTATTTCACTACACAGTCAAGAACCTTTAGTGGATCTTCAAATGATCTCCTCAGTCTGCTCTTCTGTAACCTCTACTAATGGTTTCAATAAAAGTTCAGCAACTTCTCTGGTAACTTAACCAAGTCACCAGTGACCCTGGTAGGTTACATAATAGGGAAGTTATATTCTCAAGGAACTTCTCCCTCAGTATTCCTTTCAAATCCAATTCTTTAGCCTGGCCTTCTACTCCTTAACCTCTGACTCCACTTGCATTTCCAGGTGCATCTTCTGCTACTTTTTCCTTACCCACAAATCCCTGTATTCAAGCCACTCAAGACAGCCTGCCAGTTCTGGAATACTATACTCCCCCACATCTCCTCACCTCAACTACTACTATTTCTAAAGTCTTGAATGTACATTTCACACTTAGCAAAAAGTAGGACAAGTACCAATATCATCTTGTTAAAAATCTCCCTTATTCCTCTAATCTGCAACAGGTGCTTCTTACTCATTTTCCCAAAACATTTGTTTTAAATTATTTTGTTCAGCATTATGATAATTTCTACACTAGTTCTATGTCTTGGAATATACTACAGAAAAATTTCAGGGCAGGATTCATTTCCTAAAGTTATTTTCCTATATTCCCTATACTCAGTTCAGTTCTTATTTTTTAACATCTGCCATGGTACTTAATAAATGTTTGCAACTTGAATGGAATCATTTCCTACAGATTCTATGCTATCTTTGGGATATATGTTCCATTTACACTCCATACAGTCCATTTTAAGCTTCCATGTTATTTCTTAAAGATGTATTCTTTCTTAAACATAATCAAATTGGCATTTGCTTGGCTCAACAACCACCACTTCCAATGCCACATCTCCCATTGGATAAGTGCTTAATAATAACACCCCATGGCAGTCCATAAAGTCAGAGTGGTAGTCCATAATTTTTTAAAAATTTATTATTAAGGAAAATGTTAGTTTCCATGGTTAAGGCCTCAAGTTAAACTAAAAGACAGAATCATTACAACCAATCACTGTTTAACATAATGAGGACACAGTTTCCCACAGCAGTCTTTGGGTGTGTAGAAGGGTCTAAGGAGTTACATTCTGGTATTATTATCCTTTCCTACTATTTTTGAATGGCTTAAAGAAGATTTTCTCAATTTACTCTAATAATAACATTGCTCATTTTCCAACACTTACTCTGAGCAGACATGATGCTAAGGGTTTGACTTGCATCATCTCATGTAATCCTTACAACAGTCCTTAAAATCAATATTGAATACTAGACAACTGAATCTCAGAGACATAGTATAACTTGTCCAAACAGCACATTGTTAATAACAGTGGAGACGGTACACCTGATAGATGATCACTGTGACTTCAAGTCATCACTTCCAGCAACAGCTAATCATTATGTCATTTGAAAACAAGTTTATTGGTTGGTTTTGTTAGTATATTTTTAAATCTATGAGATTAAGTCAAGAGTATCACTACAAAATAAAAATTAAAAAGTTAAACAAAAATATCAAAATGTGAAGCTATAATATCTTGACATCCTCTGGCTAGGCCTATACACTTCTGAAGGCAATGTTTGTTTATCTCTCACATTCCCAAAGAATTCTGCCCCCTTCAGTTCAATGCTGTTGCTATTGTTAAGTGCTGGCGAGTCAGTTCCAACTCACAAAGACCCATCAATAGGGTTTCTGAGAAGTGGCTGGTGAATTTGAACCCCCAACCTTGTGGTTCAAACCGACATTGTAATGGAGTGCTTATCCTACAGCACCACCCTTGAATTTACACCACAATAAGTCAGCAATTCTGGCATCCTCAAGGGACTCAAATTCATTTAAATGTTCTTTGAGTTTGGGGTGCAAAAATAATTCTGAAGGGATAAGCAGGGTGATTAGGTTAAGTATTTTCAAAGAAATTCTCACAGGACTGTCCTTATACCCTTGAAGAATGAGTAAGTGCATTGTCGTGAGGGAAATTATTCCGCTATACAACTTTAATGACCATTTTCTCACTAATGAAGTTTTCAGTTTCTTAAAACTTCTTTTTAATAAGCCCCTGTGAGTATCATTTTTCTTTTGAGAAAATCCATCAAGATGACCCCTTGGGATGACTGACTTCCCCAAAGACAGTCACCGTAACCTTCTGAGCTGACCCCAGAACTGGCTCAGCAGATCCCCTGGCAAGCCACTGTTTTGTTTTGATGGGACCTGGTTGTGAACTCATCCTAACAAAATTAAGACACATGTACTACTGAGAGAACTTACCTGCAAACATCCACAGATCATGGAGACATGTTTAAACTCATTAACACATTTTCTTTAGAATAAACCTATGCATATATGATGTGGAACCCTAGTAGCGATGCTTTTTGACTTACTCTTCTGTATGTATATTTGCGTATGTGTGTATTGAACTGAAAAGTACAAGAGCTACTCTAGGCAGATCTGTGGAAAAGTTTAATTCTTACTTCTTACACTTGCCCTATAAATACTAAAAGGCTGTTGCTATTTTTTTCAAGTAAGTAGTGTTTTGTTCTTGTTTGTAAGACCAAATATCCTCAGCTCTTTCAGCTGTTCTTCATGTGATTTGGCCTCACATCTCAAACGCTCTGAAATGCTCTCCTTTGGACAAGTTCCAATTGTATCAATCAGTGTCTTTCTTAAAACTCAATGAAACCCAGAATTGGACACAGTGCCTCAATGTTTCCCAACTAGTACAGGCTTCAATGAAACTATCACCTCCTTTGTCCAGACACTTTACTTCTACTAACATAGTCTGAGATTGCATTGGTGTTTTTGGCAGCTACACCACACTGTACTTGTTATTCTTGTTGTAGCCTAAAGTCCTAAGTGGTTGTGTCATTTTCTGTTTTGTTTTTGTTTTTTTTGTCCAACATGAATGTGAAAGAAATTTCTGAACTATAAACTACTACACTAATGTGATCTATTAATCATAGCATATATGGCATATTTTATTTACATTTAAAGCAAAGAAATTCACAGAATAAATTTTTAATTCATGAATACTCTTAGTTTCTTCTAACAATCTCCCTGTCATTTTTTACAACAAATTAAATTGATATGTCTCTAAATAACAGATAACTACAAGCTTTAACACCCATGTATTTTAATACTCCTAAAACATTCCAGTGTCCAACCTAAATCTAGAAACCAGGCAATCTCACTTTTATTATATAAACTGCTCTGAACAACCACTATCAGATAAAAATACTTATACTTCTAGTAGAGAATTACTTCATCAAATATACACAAATATATTGTTGTTTTTGTTGTTATAACATCTGATATCTACTTGAAGAAATATTGGCAATTTGGGGAAAGCAGAAAACTCCTTGCCTAAAAACTGGAAGCAAGTGTTTATTTTAGTTCAGAAACTTTTACAGAGCATATAGTAAGTGCAGAACATTATAACAGCTGCTTTGAAAAAACAAAAACTATGGATTCCTTTGTTGAGTCTGGGAGACATGGCAGATAGATAGAGCAGCAAATAGAAGTACATTCATCAATAAGCCCACTTTCATATTTACTCAACATTTTAGTACTGGACTGCTAGCCACAAGATTGGCAGTTCAAATCCACCAGCTGTTCCTTAGAAATCCTATAGTCAGTATGAGTCAGAACTGGCTAGACAGCACTTTAAAAGACCATCAGGAACCCCTGGGTAGTGCAAATGGCTAAGCAGTTGACTATTCATGAAGAGGTTAGTTTGAATTCACCAAGAGACACCTCAGAAAAAGGGCTGGTGATCTACTTCCTAAAGATCATAGTTCTACCGTGATTCGTATGGGGGCACTAAGAGTTGGCATCAACTTAAAAGAACTGGTTTAATTTTTAGTTTTAGGAATAATATAAATTATTTTTAAGTTATTTGGGATTTCCAGTTAACTCAGGAGGCACTACGTTTTCCAAATACACAATAGCAACCTAGAGACAACTCTACTGATCGCGGAGTCGGTTCAGATTCACAGTGACCTTGTATAGGGTTTCCCAGGCCGTAATCTTTATGGGAACAGAAAGCCCCATATTTCTCCTTCAGAGAAGCTGGCAGATTCCAACTGTTGACCTTATGGTTACCAGCCAATTTGTAAATCACCGATTTTCCTCGGAAATCCTATACAGGGTCGCTATGGGTCGAAACCGACTCTACGGCACTAACAACCACCACCACCACCACCACCACAACAAGGGCCTCTGGTAGCATAGTGGTTATGAATCGGGCTGCTAATCTCATGGTCAGCAGTTCGAAACTACCAACTGTTCCGGGAGAAAGATAAGGCTTTCTGCTCCCCTAAAGATTTACAACCTCAGAAACCCTATGCAGGGTCACTATGAGTCGGAACCGACTCCACAGCACGTAACAACAACATTGCTACCAAAGCTTTTTTCTACGATACGTCACTCATTAATTCATTCAAACACATCTGATCTAGGAAACTCTAGTAATGGGATCTGAGTAAAGCTTTGGGGAACGAGAACTCATAAGGCAGGGTCAGATATAAAGGGCCTTGAGTGCTGAGGTAGAACTTAGTTTACTCCTTCTCCATTAATATAGCCTCTCTACCCCCTAAGATTCCTATCTAATCTTTCCAGTTTCTGATGTCAATTTGATCCCACATAGATAGTCCTTAACAGAGGTCAATGCTCAAGACAGAATTTGATTCTCATAAAATGTTATGATGTATCAAATCATGTCTAAAATAAATGTTCTAAATTTAGATGGTGGTTCTTTTTCTATCAAAAACCACCTTAATGAAGAGTCATTTCCAGTACACTTACTGGTAAAGACATATTACAAAAGAAGGAAGCAATTTTTTTTTTTTTAAATCTGACTGAATGAATCCTCTAAAAGCAAATGCTCATCTATAATGCATGGAATTTATTTTAAAGCAAAAATTATGTCATATTTGTCCATGAATGAATAATTACATTTTCCTCTTTCTTTCTCATTCTTTTCACACCTATAAATATTTGAATTTATACAGGAAAAATTACGTTGATTTTTTTTTTTAGCAAATTGATTACATATAATAATGGTATTGGTGGTGGTTATGTGCTGTGGAGTCGGTTCTGACTCATAGCGAGACCCTGTACAGGGTTTCTGAGGCTAGAATTAATAAAGATGATCTACACATGATGTGGTATTGTTGGATAAGCACTGGACTACTATTTACAAGGCCAGCAGTTCAATATACTAATGGCTCCTCAGAAATCCTATATAAGATTGCTATGTATCCGAACCAATTTGAATGCACTTAACAACAACAACATCACACACAAACCAGTTTATCGTAAATCATTTGACCAATTAAATGAATTAAAAAGAAAAACTCTATAAATAAAAAAATCAGACCAATTTCTTATTTAAAAAATATTAAACAAGTTTAATTGTTTTTTGACTTCTTAGTAAACTGGACTTTTCATGTAATATCCAAAATTGTTGCTGTTGTTAAGTGCTGTTGAGTTGGTTCTGACCCATAGCAACCCTGTATTGGGTTTCTGAGGTGCAGCTTGTGAGCTTGAACCTCTGACCTTGTGGTTCAAACTGACTTTGCACTTCAGCACTACACCAGAATGCCACCCAAAATTGGCAAGGTTTAAGAAAAGATGGTTTAAGAAAAAATGCACTTTGTCTATGAGACCTATATTAAAACTTGTTGTTATTATGTGCCATAGAGTCAGTTTTGACCCATAGTGACCCTGTAGAGGGTTTAAAGGAACAACTGGTGAGCTTGAACCAGCTTCCTTGTGGTTCAAACCAACTTTGCCGTCCAGCGTATTAGCCCACAGTGCCACACCAGGACTCCTACTAAAACTTAGTTGCTGAATAATCAGAGCCTGACTGAGCTTCATAGCTGCAAAGTAGAAATTTAATTGTGTGAAGATACTTGATACTTACAGCAAAAAAGGCACCAGAATTCAAATATTTGCTTTGTTTGAGTACTCAGTGTGAATCCAAACTCCATGTATAACCGAGTCATATCACAAGCAGTTTAAGGTGCCTATTCCTGTTTTACCTTTACATTATGATGCAATATAAACTTTCAAAAGTAAAACTAGAACAGGCAAAAGCAGAGAGATTAGAGTTGAATAATAGTTTCCAGAGGTGGGAGATATGGATGGATGGGCAAAGGAAGGAGTACTCTGATGTAGTGAATTATTTAATGTTTCTTCTACCCTTAGTTTTTGTAACTCCCATGAAAAACTCTTTTCCTGATGGGTCTGGGTATGAGAACGTAAGAGAAGATATTGATAGGAAGACATAATGTTAGCAAAGTAAACTGTAATTGTCAAAATTTGAAACTATACCATAGGTAATAAAATGAGTCATCCCAGAAGCAGGAGGAGAAAATGTCACTA
>NW_006408653.1:8206470-8235197 GCF_000296735.1 Chrysochloris asiatica
AGAAAGGGTTGTGGGAAGAATGGTTGGTGCCAACATGTTTTCTGCAGATGGACTACATTTAGGTTGTTGTTGTTGTTAAGTGCCATGGAGCCAGTTCAAACTCAGAGCGACACTGTATAGGGTTTCCGAGGAGCAGCTGCTGAGCTACATTTAGGTAGCATTGCATTTTCATATGTTCAGATGGAAAACTTGGCAGCAGATATTGACAATGGTTCTATGACATGATGGATATAATTGGTCTCACTGAGTTGTACACATGGGAAATGTTGAAGTGACAAATGTATTATCTATATATTTGCAATAATTAAAAAAAATTTTTAAAGAAGCAGCAGCAGCATCAAGAAACCATGTTGAGAGTGGAATCAACTTCTTGCATACAACTAACAGGAAATCAGAGCCTCAGTAGACTGTCAACTCTTGAGGAAATGAATGTTGTCAAATAACCACGTGAGTTTAGAAGCAGATACTTCCCCAGTTAGTTTCAGATGAGACTGCAGCTGGTGAATAACTTGATTGCAGCCTTGTGAAGACCTTAAGATTGTAAAATAATAAATGTGTGTTGTTTTAAGTTGCTAAAACAGTAAAATATTCAGCAAGGGCATTGTTTTTTGTAATACCAAACATCTGCTTTTTTTTTTTTTTTTTAATTGAAAGAACTACTTAAAATCTAAGTACAAAGTTGAATTGATTTGTGATAGCTCAACTAGAGAGCTTACAATCGTGGTGGCAAATTAAAATTAGCTGAGAAACTTAGAAATACTACCCATGCCTGGAACTACCTGGAGTGGTTTTGGTCTAATAGTCTGCAATAGTATCCATAAAATTTTAAAAGTTTCTCAGGGGATTTTAGCAAGCAACTAAATGTGACAATGAGTGGTCTAAAATTTTCTAATCCTTAAAGTATTATCGACAGAGAAAGGTTATAAAGAGGTTAGTTTATTACATGGATAAGTGTACCTATTACCTATCTTCCACAGGTTGGTTTTCTTTATTTTTAAAATAATGCTATTTATCTCTCAGAATGGTAAAAGACCATACTTTCACCATACTTATTCAACCTGTATGCTAAGCAAATAATCAGAGAAGCTGGGTTCTATGAAGAAAAACGAGGCATCAGGATTGGAGGAAGACTCATTAACAAGCTGCAATATGCAGATGATACAACCTTGCTTGCTGAAAGTGAAGAGGACTTAAAACATTTACTGATGAAGATCAAAAGAGCACAGCCTTCGGTATGGATTACATCTCAATGTAAAGAAAACAAAAATCCTCACCACTGGACCAATAAACAACATTCTTATCAATGGAGAAAAGAATGAAGTTGTCAAGGACTTCATTCTTCTTGGATCAACTATCAACACTCATGGAAGCAGCAGTCAAGAAATCAAATGATATATTGCATTGGGCAAATCTGCTGCACAAGACCTTTTTAAAGTGTTGAAGAGCAGAGATGTCAGCTTGAGGACTAAGGTGCGCCTGACCCAAGCCATAGTCTTTTCATTAACCTCATATGCATGTGAAAGATGAAGAGTGAATAAGGAAGACCATAGATTAATTGATGCTTTTGAGTTATGGTATTGGAGGAGAATATTGAACGTGCCATGGGCTGCCAAAAGAACCAACAGATCTGCATTGGAAGAAGTGCAGCCAGAGTGCTCCTTGGAGGCCAGGATGTCCAAACTTCGTCTCTCATACTTTGGACATATGATCAGGAGGGAGCAGTCACTGGAGAAAGATATCACATTTGGTAAGGTGGATGGTCAGAGAAAAAGAGGAAGAACCCCAATGAGATGGATTGGCCAAGTGGCAGCATCAATGGACTCAAGTGTGGCAACAGTAGTGAGGTTGGCCCAGGATCGGGCAGTGTTTCCTTCTGCTGTGCACAGGGTCACTATGAGTTGCCACCGACTCGACGGCACCTAACAACAACATCTCTCAGAATAATTCTGAGGATTTCCAACATAACGCATCAGGAATTAAATGCTCAAAAATCTACAGGGATTTTTTTTTTTTTAGTTAAATGCTCAAAATTCTAATGATGGGAATGAGACAAGAGGGGCAAGTAGGGTCTATAGCAAAGTAAGAGAAAGCCTGTGTAGCCCAACCAGCTGATGTCGAGTCAATCCTAACTCATAGTGGCCTGGTAAAACAGAGTCAAACCACCCTGTAAGGTTTTCAAGGTTATGATCTTTACAGAAGCAGATTGCCCCTTCTCTCTCCCGCAGAGTGGTTGGTGGGTTAGAACTACTGACTTTTTGATTAGTAGTCGAGCACTTAACCAATGTGCCACCAGTACTCCTAATTCCATGTAAAAGAAACATCAGCTTTTTCATTCCTGCTAATTATTATGTAGAAACACAGGCCCAGTACTCACAAAAATTACAGTATTTTAAGAAACAAAAATCTGATTGTTTTAGATGTGAAAACACACACACACACACACACACACACACACACACATATATATATATATGTTTTAAGTTTTTATTGTGAATTGAGTACATGGGGGAACATCAATTTTACACTTATCATTTCATTGCAATGATTACAATCTCCTCTGCTCATCAATATTAAACAGTATTTGCTTCTATTCCCTCTGTTGTTGTTGTTTTCCTTTTTGCAGGGGAGGGGAGATGTACATAAAAACACTCAGGAATATATAATCATTTAAACAACCAAAGGACACATTCTGCAAACATGCCCCTTGGCCACCAGCACCTGGCTGCCAGCACACAGCCTTTCTCTTTCCAAGAGTCTACAGTCCTCAGCTGCTCACTCTCTCTGTGCTCTCATTTCTGCCTCCAACTCAGCATGCATTAAAGACCCAAATTGAATCCCAGAGTTATAAAGGTCATTAATGAAACAATAGGGACAAATAGTTGGAAAATATGGCCTTGGTGATACAAATGAAGCTGGAGATCACATGATAGAATTCTGAAAAACCAATGATTTGTTCATTTCAAATATCTTCTTTAGACTACATAAGAGACAATTATACACATGGACCTCATCAGATGGAATACACAGAAATCAAATTGACTACATCTGTGGAAACAGACAATGGAAAATCTCCATATCATCAGTCAAAACAAGGCCAGGGGCAAATTGTGGAACAGACCTTCAATTGCTCATATGCAAATTCAAACTGTAGCTGCAGAAAATGAAAACCAGTCCACAAGAGCCAAAATATGACCTTGAATATATCCCATCTGAATTTAGAGATCACTTGAAGAACAGATTCGATACATTAAACACTAAAGACCAAAGACCAGAAGAGTTGTGGGATGGCATCAAGAACATCACACAGTAAGAAAGCAAAAAGTCATTAAGAAGACAAGAAAGAAGGAAAAGATCAAAATGGATGTCAGAAGAGACACTGAAACATGCTCTCCAGTGTAGAAATACTAAAAAGCAAATGGAAGAAATGAGGAGGTCCAAGAGCTGAACAGAAAATTTCAAAGGTCAGATCGAGAAAAAAAAGTCAAATATTACAACAAAATGTGCAAAGATCTGGAGTCAGAAAGCCAAAAAGGAAGAACACGCTTGGCATTTCTTAAGCTAGGGGAACTGAAGAAAAAATTCAAGCCTCAACTTTCATAATTTAAGAATTCTCTGGACAAATTATTGAATGTTGTTGTTGTTGTTGTTGTTGTTAAGTGCCTTCGAGTCGGTTCCGACCCATAGCGACCCTGTACAGGGTTTCCGAGGCTGTAAATCTTTACGGGAGCAGAAAGCCTCATCTTTCTCCCGCGGAGCAGCTGGTAGTTTCGAACTGCTGATCTTATGGTTCGCAGCCCAATTCGTAACCACTACGCTACCTCAAAAGAAGATGGAAGGACTACACAGAGTCATTGTACCAAAAGGAAATGGTTGATGTTCAACCATTTCAAGAGATAGCATATGATCAAGAGCCAATGATATTGAAGGAGGAAGTATAAGGTGCATTGAAGAAATTGGAGAAGAACAAGGCACCAGGAATTGATGGAATAAAAATGGAAATCTTTCAAGAAAGTGAGGTGGTACAGGAGGCACTCACTCATCTATGCCAAGAAATTTGGAAGACAACTATCTGGCCAACTGATTGGAAGAGATCCATATTTGTACCCAATCCAAAGAGAGGTGACCCAACGGAATGCGGAAATCATTGGAAAATATCTTTGATATCCCATGCGAGTAAATTTTACTAAAGGTAATACAGAAACGGCTGCAAGCGTACATTGACAGAGAACTTCCAGAGTTTCAAGCGGGATTCAAAAGAGGACGTGGAATGAGGGATGTCATTGCTGATGTCCGATAGATATTGACTGAAAGGCAGAGAATACCGGAAAATGTTTACCTGTGCTTTATTGGCTATGCAAGTTCTTTTGATTGTGTGGATCATGTCAAGCTATGGACAACATTGCAATGTATGCTGGAACACTTAATTGTGCTCATGAGGAATCTGTACATGGACCAAGAGGCAGTTCAAGCACTGAATGGTTTAAAATTAAGAAAGATGTGTGTATTATATTCTCAATACAGTGTTGTATTCTCGCACCACACTTATTCAAACTGTATGCTGAGCAAATAATCCGAGAAGCTGGGTTATATGAAGAAAAACGTAGCATCAGGATTGGAGGAAGACTCATTAACAACCTGCAATATGCAGATGATACAACCTTGCTTGCTGAAAGTGAAGAAGACTTAAAATATTTACTGATGAAGATCAAAGAGCACAGCCTTTGGTATGGATTGCATTTCAATGTAAAGAAAACAAAAATCCTCACCACTGGACCAATAAACAACATTTTGATCAACGAAGAAAAGACTGACATTGTCAAGGACTTCATTCTACTTGGATCAACTATCAACACTCATGGAAGCAGCAGTCAAGAAATCAAACGATGTTATTGCATTAGGCATATCTGCTGCACAAGGTATTTTTAAAGTGTTGAAAAGCAAAGATATCAGCTTGAGGACTAAGGTGTGCCTGACCAAGCCATGGTATTGTCAATAAATTCATATGCATGTGAAAGCTGGACAGTGAATAAGGAAGATCATAGAAGACTTGATGCTTTTGAGTTATGGTGTTGGAGGAGAATATTGAAAGTACCATGGGCTGCCAAAAGAACAAACAAATCTGTTTTGGAATAAGTGCAGCCAGGGTGCTCCTTGGAGGCCAGGATGGCCAAACTTAGTCTCTCATGTTTTGGAGATATTTTCAGGAGAGACCAACTGTTGGAGAAGGACATCATGTTTGGTAAGGTGGAGGGTCAGAGAAAAAGAGTAAGACCCCCCAGTGAAATGGACTGGCAATATTACTTGGTAAAGCAATATTTTCCAAATGATACTGCAAAATTCTTCTAAATCTCACCAAATTTTCTTTTTCTACTCAAGCTAATAATACCACTTAGTTTCACTATTGCAAATACATACATGCAGTGCAATGAATTATTTAATATATCTTCTAGCCATAGTTTTTGTAAACTTACATCAAGCACCTTTTTCCAGATGGGTCTGGGTAAGAGAAGGTGGATGGATCATATTACTCAATTGTGAGAGACAGTTAACAAAGTTAATTGTGGAAGTAGAAGGTAGGTGTCTCACTGCTCTTGAAGACAAATCCAGGAGTGGAGTGCCTCTTTTGTATCCAGAGAGCTTCACACATTGAACCTCCTTCACCCAGGGACAGAAAGCTGTGAGATCTGAGGAATAGTAGCATCAGAATACAGTGCCAGAGCATTGGACAGAGTGGTGGGAGCAAGTAAAGCTTGAGTGACAACTTTAGGAATGAGGATTGCTTGCAGGGTGGGGTTACCAGGTACTTAATTGAGGTGCTAGGTTTGTTGACCCATCATGTAGCAATAGTCCAGAGCCTTAAGACTGGGACATATGATGGAGCGGTGTGTCCTGTGGACATTTATCAGTGGCCCTAAAAGAGCTTTCTTACCATTATTTGGGCAGAGAGAGACCTGCCTGTGGGCATGATGATGAGGGACTATCTATACTGACTGAAAACACTGGACCCTTTGCATTGTTTGGTTCTGAATTGTAACATGTTCACTTTCCTAATGAACCCCCAAACTGTCAGTATGGTGTTTGAGTTCTGTGTGGCTATTGTAATGAATTATCAAACCCACTTGAGTAAAGTGTCCTATGGGAGGGAGGGCTGGTGCCATTTTTTGCAATGAATTTATACATAAATAAAAACAGTCTCCTTATCTTTCCTTAGAAAACTGAAAAATCCTATGGTATGTTCCTTAGGAACCTAAAAAGTATCCTTTGTTTAGGAAAATTGGGAGTTGTCAAAAATGAAATGGAATGCATAAAGACTAATATCCTAGGTTTTGGTGAGCTAAAATGGGCATTTTGAACCCAAGCATTACATGGTTTACTATGTTGTTGTTGTTGTTATGTGCTGTGGAGTCAGTTCTGACTCAGCAACTCTGCACAGGCTTTCCAAGGTTGTAAATCTTTACAGGAGCAGAAAGCCTCATCTTTCTTCCATGGAACAGCTGCTGGTTTCGAACTGCTGACTGTGAGATTAGCAGCCCGATTCCTAACCACTATGCTACCAGAGCTCCTTATAGTTTACTATAACAGGAACAATAAATTCAAGAGGAATAGCCTCACAAACATCTTCAAAAGAACATTTCAAGGTCTATCCTGAAGTACAATGTAGTCTGTGATAGGGTAATACCCATATGCCTATAAGGAAGACCAATTAATACTACTAATGCCAACATGATGCACTGATAATTACTAATGATTGAAATGCAAAATTTGGAAATAAAGAAGAAGGATCAATAGTTGGAAAATATGACCTTAGTGATAGAAATTATGCTGGAGATAGCATGATAGAATTTTGCCAGATGAATAGCTTATTCAATGCCAATACGTTTTTTCAACCATGTAAAAGGTGACACCTTTTTTTCTGGAGCTGTAAACTAAGCACTCAACCATAAGATCAGTTTGAAACTCAGGGTTGGTGGCTCAAACCCACACGTCTCTCCTCAGAAACCCTATATAGGGTCACTGTGAGTTGGCACTTAACAATAACAATATATACATGGACCTCACAAATGGAATACACAGGAATCAAATTGACTACATTTATGGGAAGGTATGATGAAGAAGTTCAATATCATCAGCCAAAACAAGGCAGGGGCAAACTGTGGAACATACCATAAATTGCTCATATACAAGTTCAGATGATAGCTGAAGAAAATTTAAACAAGTCCATGTGAACCAAAATATGACTTTGATTATATCCCCCCTAAATTTAGAGACCAACTTAAGAACAGATTTGATGCATTAGACACTAGTGACCCAAGACCATAAGAGTTGTGTGTTGGTTTCAAGAACATACATGAAGAAAGCAAAAGGTCATTAAGAAGACAGGAAAGCAAGAAAAGACCAAAATTGATGCTAAAAGAGAGTCTGAAACTTGCTCTTGTGTGTGGACAAACTATAGTGAATGGGAGAAATGATGAAATTTTTCTTAAAGGCATTCCTTAAAAATATAATGTACACTCTAATTATTGGCATGAAGAAGCATTTAGCAAGTATGGACTATTCAAATATATTTAAAGTAGTGTCTTTACTAGCTATTTTTCACAGAATCATAGAAAGTTAGGGCTAGAAGCAAACTTAGATTATCATTTGGATGGCATTCTTCATTTTGCAGATGAGAAGATTAAGGCTCTTATTGGTCTATAAACAACCAAGATTTAAATTCAGGTCTTCTGACTCCAAGTTAGCAGTTCACCAAGCAACCAATTAACAAAACAAATAAGCCTGTAAATTCATAGTTCCCAGTATAAGGCCAATTAAAAAACATCAACAAGAAAACCAACGACAAAAAAATAAGCTCTCTCTAGTGATGGTGGCGGTAGTTGTGTGCCATAGAGCCAGTTCAAACTCACAGTGGCCCTGTGTAGCTTTTCTGAGAATGTAAATCTTTATGGGAACAGAAAGCCTCATCTTTCTTCCATGGTGGATTTAAACTTCTGACCTTGTGGTTAGCAGGCCAGTTCATAATTCACTATGCTATAAGAGTGGTTTAAACCCTCTCTACTTGATTAAATAAAAGAAAATCAGTCAATTAAAATAGTAAAACATAAGTAAAAAGACAGTTTTGATTCATTAATTGTAATTCTCAACAAGTAGTTTTGATAAAACACACATTATTTAACCCATGACCCTCAATATAATGTAAAAGAATGGTATTGGACAAATATTGTTCCTGTTCAAAATGATGAACTATAATCATGCACATTAGGTCTGATCTTCAAGTTTATTGCCAAAAAACTAGTTGGGGATATTGAACATTATTTTACACAGAACATGTTGTGACTAGAACACATCTTTTGGCATCAGAAAACTCTGTATTCCTGTCCTTCCCAGTTAGTTCCCAACTGAGTAACACTGAGAAACAAACACTCTGAAACTTAGTTTCCTTGTCTGTATATTGGGTGAATTAGCACATATTTTAGATAATTCCTCTAAATATTAAATAAAATTATGCATTCAAAGGACCTATCTCTGATACTCAATAGGGTCTAATGCCCCATCCCTGAAATATTAACAGCAATTGGTAAATAAAGGGAACTTTCTGAGGTTATCTTGGTTTTCAAGATGCTTGCAAGTCTGGAAACTAATAAAAGAATGTCTTCCTTTTTTAAAAAAAAATTTTTTGTTTCACATAAGCAGATTAGTCTTAGGTCTACTGGTCAGCGGATGACTTCTTTGTACTCGCAGTTGGTTTATAGTTTCCAAAGTGAACCTTATAGCTCTTTCATTGCATGGTCTTATTCATATAAGGCTAATTAAATACCTGTTGAATGGATGCTGTTGAGCTTTTACTAGGCATGTGCTTGGCACATATATTCACATATAAGTGCATGTGAAAATGTAAACTCAAAAGCAGTACTTGAATCATTTTGTTCATAATTATATTTCTATTGCTTATAATAGTGCATGCTATATAGTGAATGTTCAAAAAATAATTGTTGCATAATTTAATAAAAGTGTATATGTAGTTCCAGGGAAAAACGGTAGAGTAGGCAGATGCATTAAGCAGACCCTTTGCAACAAGGACATGAGAGATCAAGTGAAACAGATGTGAAGGGTGGTCCTGGAAGCCTGAGTTTCAGAGAGTAGGACAGAGAGGTAGACTGAGTGCTGACTGCAAGAGGAAGCTGAATAGGAACAGAGAGAAAGAAGGGAAAAAGGCAGGCTGCTGGCCTGGAGGTACATGAACATTAAACTGTGTTTTAGATGACTATTGATACAGTGACTTGGAGGCACAGGAGGCAGCTAGAGGTTGGCAGCAAGAGGGATGTGGTTCTTCTTTGTTCTCTGTAGCCTCCTGTAGCCAGGGGCATGGTGAGTTCCTACCCTCACCAGCTCAGTGGCCAGTGGTTGTGCAGCCTCTGGTCTGCCTGGCATCAGGCACTGGTCCCATGTCTGGAGGCCATGAACATGCCCTGAACTATGCTACACAAACAGTGACTGAGAGAGCACAAGACATATACAATCATCAATTAAATACAAATATAATAACACCAAAATATCTCAGAGATAACAATTTCATCTTTTATGAAGAAACAAGTGCCTCAAACAAGTGACCAAAATACAAAATCAGAAAATATAATACCAGAAATTATATTATAACTACCTGATAGGAATTCAAAAGAATGATATTTAGCTACTTTCAATGGATTGAGAAAACTACAGATGAAATCAAAGAAAGCACAGACAAAACTTTATAAGAATTCAGGAAAACTCTATAAGAACAAACTGACAAAATAAATGAAAAATTAGAAACCATACACAAATAGCAAATAGAAATCCAGAAGATTTAACACTAAGATTTCAGAAGTAAACAATACAATGAAAAGGCAAAGAAGTAGAATTGAATCAATAGAAGTCTGAATTTGTATGCTTGGAGACAATTCTTTCATCATTTATCTACTAGAGGAACAATCAGGAAAAAAAAAAATTTGAAGAAAGCCTAATATTTATGTGGAATGTTATCAAGATGAATAACTTGGGGAGTGGGGTGAGGGGAGGGAGGGGAAGGTGGAGCACAGGGTAAGGAATAGACACAGGATAGTTTGGGTGGTGGGGAGGGGGGCAATACACAAGAAAGGGGAGGAGAATGGAAGAACAACGTGTATGGGAAAACAGTTAGGCAGGTTTGCATGGGCTAAGTGGGACAGAGGTAAGTAATGATGTATGCATAACCTTGGAATAACAGGGCTCTGGGATACAGGGATTGAGACATGGTTGGAATGGGCAAAAGGGGGGAAATAATGTTAAGATGCTTGGCTGTCTTTTGAACCTTGGTTTCCCTTGCATACCATTATAAAATAGACATTTGAGGGGGAGAGAAAGGAATAGCCAGAAATATCATCATAGAAAGCTTATAAGTCCGTCTTCTGCTTATAACTGATTGGGATACCTAAAATGGGGCTACAACGTGCTCAGTGAAGGAGGCTTCCTGCAGAGCCTTTGCATTGCATAAGACCATAGGTGGAATCCTGAACCCCATCCAGAATCTTCTGAGGTGGTAAATTTCCACTTGAAAGGATAAGCAGACCAGCCTGGAGCAGCTAGAAGAACACAAGATACTTCTTGAAAGAAAGACTGACAGGAAAAATACAAAACAGTAATGACAGTCTAACTGATTATTGCAAGAATAAGCAATTTTCTCACCCAGGCAACATCAAAGCAAGTGGTAATGTCCCCTCAGTGCAAATCCCCTTCCAAGACTAAGACTCAATGAGAATACATGAGCAGACATGCACTCTGACTGGTGATCATATTGGTCACCAATAAGGGGAAATGAGGGAAAAACAGCAATGAAGCTGAAACTAAACCCTTCAACATTCAATAGAATCTTGTGAACCCGGGTGGAGATCTGGTTGGCCAGCAATATGGCAAGATCTGGGGACTCTTGGGCCCAGAGTCAGTGACACAGCCACAGAGGATTAGAATGGAGAGTGAAGCATCCAGCTGATAAGAGGAAAGGGCATATGCGTAAGAACACCCACACTTGCAGATAATATCCACTTGACCTGGCTTCAATGGCTGGATGATCAGGACTCAACTAGAAGAAGAGAGAAGGGGGAAAAAAAAGAGCATTCTGATACAATTTGATGAACTTGACCTACACCTATGGATGCAGTGGCTCAAAAGAGGGAACAAATCTTTACAGCGAGGATCACTCCCACCCCCTCGATACACAGGGTTAACAGGGATGGGCAACTTGGACATTGGCTACCCAAAATGGGGGGGAGGGGGCTACAAAAGCAACAAGTGACTGGCTTACAAGCTTTCAAGAGGGAGCCTAGACCCAGAGAGCGTGGAGGAAGGTAGAATCTCCACTGAGTCGTATCCAATCTGTCTGGGCGGGACTGATGAAAGGAGATGGTGATAGCATTCATGTGGCACAATAGTGAATAATTGCTATGGGGACTGACTGTGAGGGTTGGAAATGTAAGGGTAGACATTTTGTAGAAAAAGGAGGGGAGTGATTGACTTTGCAGTCCAGGAGCAGAGGTCCCTGGGACCATCAAGGGAGAAGAGCAGAGTGTGGTACCCTCCCCAGAGAAACAGTGATGCCAGAGATGGAGGCAGAGGTGATGATATGGAGAGATAGAGCAGCTGGGGCTCTGGGCCCAGAGAGGGAGAGGGGCTGTGTGCTGGTAACCAGGGGGCAGACTTGCAGGGTGTACCCTTTGGTTGGTTGGCGATGCACGGAGGGGATTGTAGTCATGGCAATGTAACGATATATGATAGGATGAATAAGTAAAGCTAATGTTTTCCCATGTAAACTATCACATAATTCACAATAAAACATTAAAAAAATAGGAATAACTTACTTTTGATTTGATTTCTAGAGTAAAGAGAGACACTAACAACAACAAAACCATAGAGAAAATTGTCAAAGAGTTATTGGAAGAAAACTTTCCTAAGGTAATGAAAGATGAGATGATATGGATTTGAAAAGTTGAATAAACTTCAAACAGGATAGACCCCAAAATAAAATCACCAAGACAGATAATATTCAAAATTTTCAAATCAAAGACAAGTAAAGAATCTGGGAGAAGCTCAGGAAAAAGGAAACGTTCCCTACAAAGAAGAACTAGTAAGACTAAGCTCTGATTTCTCAGCAGAAACCACACAGGCAAGAGATATGTGTATGTGTGTGTGTTCTGAAAAAACCAAATTCCAACCAAATATCATATACCCAGAAAAATTGTCCTTTAAATGTGATAGTAAAATTAGGGCATTATCAGATAAACAGAAATCCAAAGAATTTGTAAAAACCAGATAAACCTGAGAAAAATACACTAAAGTGAATTTTTTGGACAGAGAGCCAACAGCAGATAACAACCCGAGTTTAACATGTATAGCAATGGTACCTACAACTCAACCCACACATAGTATTCAAAGTAAAATAAACCGACAAGACTGAAACTAGGAACTAAAGATACCAGTTTGCAACAACAACAACAAAATACAAAGTAATAAGAGGAAATAATGTAGTTATTGTTGTTGTTGTTATGTGCTGTGGAGTCAATTCCAACTCATAGCGACCCTGTACAAGATTTCGAAGGCTGTAAATATTTACGGGAGAACTTCCAAATGAAGAGGAAATCAAGTATGTTTCTAGAAAAAAGATGAAATAATAAAAATAAACCTAACTGTAATCCTAAAGCTAGACCAAGCCTTACTCCTAGCCCTAACCCTACACCTACCTCTAACACTAACCCTCGCCCTAATCATAAACCTAACACCAAATGAAGTCATAGACATACCCGAGAGTTGGCATAGTCCTAACTCCTGACTCCTAAGTGTCCTCTCAATAAAGAAAGTATATGTATATACTACCCAGCCTAGACACATTCAAAATCAAATTATTAATGGTGCCTGCTTTTTAAAAGCATTACTTAACCCAGTACATTCAATGGTAATCTGAGAAACAGGATAATTAAAAATTTATATCTATTTCCATTGTCTAAGTACTTAAGTTTGTACACTGTTTTTGGCTACTACAGTAGAAAAAGAAATGCATGATAGTTTCTGACTCTTCTCTAAGAAGAAAAATTCTGTTCTTAAGATTTTCATTAAAAGAGATAATAAATGTTACATCCTCATACTGTCAGATCTAAAAAATGATTTTATACGTTTATGAACATTCCTTAAATTCATAAACAACAAAGAAGCATGTGATATTTAACTTTTGTTTACATATGTTTCCAACTGCAAATTCACTGAGATTAGGAGCTGTGATTAGTTCATCTCTGCCTCTCCAGCATCTGATATCTGACATATAGTAGGTGTTCAATGAACATTTGAAAGAGAAAGGCAATGCTTCTATGTTTCAATTAACTTTATCTACACAGTAAAACCTACATTTGAGAATACAATTTCAATGCTTCAGGTTTCCTCTAAAATCAACACCATAAACATTTCCATTTGGTGTTTTTGTTGTTGTTTTCCTAGTATGTAACTACTTTTGGGCTGAATTTGGTCATTTTATGAAAACTGAAAGAGATGGGTACATAGTCAGCATATATAATATGAATAAGATTCTTTTGAGTGACCATAGCATCACTCTGCCATCAAGTATATAGTTGAACAGACTGGCAGGCTCCCTTTCCAGTTCTTCTCTTATTCTGTGCCAACTGGGCCCTCGGTCTTATTGGTATCCAATAATCAGCCCGATTACAGCTAGCCCTGGGAGACATGACAGAAAGAGAGTCCTCATCTTGCATTAATTGCTCCTATTGAAACTATGCCACATCTCTCCAAGCTAGATGTTGCTTAGTATCCCTTTGATATGATAATGACATACTTCTTAGCAGATGAATATGCAAATTAAAAGCAGTAATTTGGTGGCATGCACCTGCTGACACTGCACGGCTATGCTTATGTGCTCTGCTGTAACACTGCAGCCACACAAAAGCATCACAGAGGTAAAATTAAATTCTAATGTCGTATATATTAAACAGATGCTTCCACTTTTCTTTGTATATCTACTTTTACAGATTTTGCCATTGGAATCTCAGTTCTCTCTTCATGCAATTAATGGACATTGATGTGTCATACACAGAAGCGTACTCAGTGCCATTTAAGGGGGCTGATTTTAAAGAGGTGGCTCACATATATGCACATTAGAAGATGAACATTTCTTCTTCATAGCATAGAAGCTGATGACTTTACTCTTGTTGCACAAAGGCTCCCATTCATACATGGAATGCATCCTTGGGCTACAAAGCTCCAAATCTCGTCTCTATAGCAAAGATGTGCACAGCAATGAGTTACTTCATATCGCCTAGAGAAAAAGGATTCCAATATGACTTAAAGAGGCTAGCAAAACACCCAGAATCAATATACTAAATTTCCCTGCTTCATGAAGTAACAGTGAATGAGAAAGTCTAAATAGTGATTACTTAGGTGTGACTTACAATTACCCTTAGAGTCTAAAAGTCTTTATCAATGTGTCATGTGGCTCAGTCAAAGAGAATTAAGCATTATTAAGATAAACTTTTCTAAAGGATGCTACTTATCTATTTTTGCCCTACTCTTAAACCCAGTTAGCATTCACCTCACTATGCATATAGGACAATAGCTGACCTGACTAAGATTAGGAGCTGTGATTTAATGAAATATACAACATACAAGTTTAAATACATGTTTCTATACAATGAAAATTCTATACTATACACTTAATGATTGCTTATTATTAAGTGGATAGACTGTAATTTAATGAAATAGTCCTTTATTTTTGAGCATCTAGAATTTTCTAATTCTACAGTTATATAAATAAAACTGCAATGAACATCTTCTCCTTCCTTTTGATTATTTCCCTGAAGTAATCTTCCAGAAGTGAAATTACTAGGTACAAGGGTGAGGCTACTTTTAAGAGAAAAACTCTCTGAAAAACTACTTGCCTTATTTTATAACATTATACTTTTCATACAATACTGTTCAGAACCTTAACAAGATGAACACACTTATGGTTAGTTGCATGGTTAGAGATTCTATTTCTAACTTCCATAAACAGACATATTTACATATCTCAATCTATGCTGAACTATACATACATTGTATATTTTTTTGTAGAATTTTTCTAGTAATCTCACTAGTCTGTAATCAACTGGAGATTTCTGTGAATTAGTTTCATTTCATAGTCCTTGACTGTTCTAAAAATATTTCTTCAATTCTAGCATCTTATAAAGCATTACAGAGCTATAAAAGAACTATAAAATTTCATTAAATAAAAATAAATTTCTTTCCTTTTTTGGTCAAAAATTTGATTTATGTATGTGGAAAAAAGGCTGTGTCTTTTTTTTTTTTTAACATAATGAGAAATGTTTATATATGGATGGAGTGATTCATTGCTATTTAATAATATCACTCAATTGACAAGAAGAAATACTACAGAGAAACACAATTCTTCTCTTAACCTTGTAATCTTAAGCTGTATCTGCTTTGTATTAACTGAGAAGTAAGAGATCCAAGGTCATTTCGAATCGCATAAATACTCAAATTACTGGTAAACTTTCTGAGAGAAAGTATCTGCTACATTAATATATAATTTAACTTTTTACCTCCAGGAACCATGTTTGCATGTTTTCAATTGTTTGAAGTCCTTGGAAAATACATAAGGCATGTGCAAGAGGAAGAAGGTCAAGATTTGTGGTGATTTTAAAAACAACATTCTCATTCATATCATTTAATAAATGACTAGTTTTGTTAAATACTTTATAGATTTGTCAGGACTTCATAATTTAATTATTTATTAGTCACATTATCAACCATATTAACTTTTCAACAGAATAAAAACAGTGTTTGCAGTGATTTATGATGATTTTTATGTAATATTGGAAAGAAACAGGAGGCAATTCCATCTTTTTCTGCCTCATTTCAGCCTTTCAAAATAACTGTACCTTCCTATAATACTTATTTGAAGAGCTGGTTGTTAATTCTGAAGCCAGGACTCACTTAATACTCAAATGTTCAATGCACTGGAAACCAGGAGACTCACGTTTTAGACCCAACTCTGACATAATGAGCCGGGCATGTAATTTACTTAAGTTCATCCATTTAACAAATATTTATTGAAGCCCTTATGTGTGCTAGGGATTATTTGAAGTGATAAAACATAACAGAGAATAAAAGCAAGGGAATTCTCATGATGCACATGTTCTAGTATGTGTAAGATGGTGGTGGTGATGGTGGTAGTTATGTGCTATGGAGTCAGTTCTAACTCATAGCGACCTTGTATAAAGTTTACAGAGGCTGTAAATTTACAGGAGCAGAAAGTTTCATCTTTCTCCCGCAGAATGGCTGGTAGTTACGAACTGTTGACCTTACGGTTAGCAGCCTGACTCATAACCATTACACTACCAGAGCTCCATATGTGTGAGATATATAACAGATAAGCAAATTTGATGTGAAATGATTGGACTTCATTCCGATTTACAGTGCTCTCTAACCCTCCAATTTCTCTGTCCATCATCAGCAAGACTTCTAATGGATTATAAGGCCAAACTCTGATTTTAGGTATGCTTACGATGTTGTTGTTGTTGTTAAGTACTGTCGAGTCAGTTCTGACTCATAGTGAATCTGTATAGGACTTCCAAGGTGGGTTTGAACTACCAGCTTTGCGGTTCAAACTGACCTAGTGGTCCAGTGTAGTATCCTGGAGTGCCACTATGCAAAGATCATTCAAAAAGTATTGTTACTTAGGTTTCATGCATGGGTTTATTCCAAACAAAACCTGTTTAAACATGTCTCCACAATCAGTGTATGGCTGCAGACAAGTCGCATTAGGTTGCCTTCCAGTAAGAGGCCCAATCAAAACAGTGTCTTCTGAGGGGATCTGCGATTGGATAAGTATGATCCAAGGCAGAGAAGTCAGCTCAAGAAGGTCATGGCAATTGTTCCTTGGGATCCCAAAGGGGTAAGTAATCATGATAGATTTTTTTGAAGGACACAGGACAATCATGGGGACTTATTAAGAAGAAATTTTAAGAAAATTGAAAACTGCAGTTGTGAGAAAAAGACTAGGAAAGTTTTCTTCCATCATGACAATGCACCTGCTCATTCTTCATGTATAGTAAGGACTGTCCTATGCGAATTTCACTGTGAAATCTACCCCATCCACACTATATCCCTAATTAAGGACTTCTTTTTGTTTCCAAAACTCAAAGAACATTTAAAAAGAACACTATTTGAGTCTTTTGAGGATGTCTAAATTGCCCATTTGATGTGGTGCTAATTAAAGACTGCAGCACTCTGCAGGGATTGGTTGTTGTTATTGGTATTGGATGCCATCAAGTTGGTTTGATCTCATAGTGATCCTAGTACAACAGAAAGAAACACTGCATACTCCTGAGTTATCTTCATAGTTATGGTTAAATTTGAGCCTATAGTTGCTGCCATTTTGTGTCAATTCATCTTATTGAGAGCCTTCCTCTTTTCCTCTGACCCTTCACTTTACCAAAAATGATTCATCCCTCCTGAACACATGTCTAAAGAATTGGAGATGAAGCCTCACCATCCTTGCTTCTAAAGAGTGTTCTGGCTGTGCTTCTAAGACAGATTCGTTTGTTCTTCTGGTAGTCCATGGCACTTTTAATATTCTTCTCCAACATCATAATTCATATGCATAAACTCTTCTCCAGTCTTCCGTATTTATTGTCCAAATTTTGCATGCATATTAGGTAATTAAAAATACTATGGCTTGGATCAGGTGAACCTCAACCTGATATCTTTGCTCTTTAATATTTAAAAGAGGACATTTGCAGCAGATTTGCCCACTGCAATACGTCATTTGACTTCTTGAGCACTGTTTCCATGAGAGCTGATTGTGGATCCAAGCAAAATGAAGTCTTTGACAACTTTAATATTTTTCCCATTTATCATAGATGTTATTTATTTGTCCAGTTGTGATGATTTTTGTTTTCTTTACATTGAGGTGCAATTCATACTGAAGGCTGTAGTCTTCAATCTTCATCAGTAAATATTTCAAGTCCTCTGTACTTCCAGCAAGCAAAGTTGTGTCATCGGCTTATCTCAAGCTGTTAATGAGTCCTTCTCCAATCCGGATGCTATTTTCTTCTTCATATAATTCAGAGTCTAGGATTATTTGCTCAACATATCGATGGAGTAAGTATTGTGAAAGGATGTAGCACTGTCACACACCTTTCCTCATTTTAAACCATTCAGTATCTCCTTTTTCTATTTGCGCAACTGCCACTTAATCTTGTACGGGTTCCTCATGATCATAATGAACATTTCTGGAAAATCTGTTTTTTTGCATTGTTATCCATAGTGTGTTTTGATCCACACAGTCAATTGCCTTTGCAGAGTTAATAAAGTACAAGAAAAAATCTTTGTGGTAATCTCTGCTTTCAGCCAAGATCTATTTGACACCACTAGTGCTATTATTAGTGTGCTTCTGAACCAGGTTTGAATTTCTGGCAGTTCACTGTATATGTACCGTTACAACTGTTTTTGAATTATTTTAAGCAAAGCTTTACTTGTGTGTGGTATAATGATATTATTATATGATTGCTGCATTCTGTTGGGTCATCTGTCTTTGTAGTGTGCAAAAGTATGGATCTTTTCTAATTGTGGGTCCAGTGCCATCTTCCAAATATCTTAACATAGACAAGAGAGGGCCTGCAGGGCTGCATCAGTTTGTTGAAACATTTCAAGCAGTACTTCATCAATTCCTGGATTCTTGTTTTTTTACCAACACCTTCAGTGCAACTTGAATCTATTTTTTATGTACCATTGGTTCTTCATCATACACTAATCCTTGAAATGGTTGAGCATCATCCAATTCTTTTGAGTACAGTAACTCTGTGTGTCCCTTCCATCTTCTTTTGATGTTTCTTCCATCATTCAATATTTTTCCATTTGTTGTTGTTAGGTGCCATTCAGCAAGTACCAACTCATGGTGTCCCTCTGCACAATAGGATGAAACACTGCCTGGTCCTGAGCCAACCTCACAATCATTGCTATGTTGGAGCACATTGCTGTGGCCACTGTGCCAATTCATCTCCTTGTGGGTCTTCCTCATTTTCTCCAACTTTCCACTTTACTAAACATAATATCCTTCTCCAGGGACTAGTCCCTCCTGATAAAATGTCTGAAGTATGAGAGACAAAGTCTGGCCATTCTGGCATCCAAGGACGATTCTGGCTGTACTTCTTCCAACACAGATAAATACTTTTACTATTCTTATCCATCACCATAACTCAAATGCACCAATTCTTCTAGGGTCTTCCTTATTCACTGTCCAACTTTCACATGCTTATGAAATTATTGATAATATCATTGTTTGGGTCAGGCCCACCTTAGTTTTCAGGTTGACATCTTTGCTTTTCAATGCTTTAAAAAGGTATTGTGCAACGGATTTGCCTAATGCAATGGGTCGTTTGACTTCTTGACTACTCTTCCCATGAATGTAGATGGTTGATTTAAGCAATATGAAACCTCTGACAACTTCAATTTTTCCCCATTTATATGGATTTTGTTTATTGGTCCAGAGGTCAGGATTTTTGTTTTCTTTACATGGAGATACAACCAATACTGAAGGCTGTGGTCTTTGATCTTCATCAGTAAGTATTTTAGGTCCTCTTCACTTTCAAAAAGCAAGGTTGTATCATTTGCATATCAAAGGTTATTAATGAATCTTCCTCCAATCTTGATGCTATTTTTTCATCATGTTATACAGATTATGTGCTCAGCATACAGACTGAATAAATAGGGTGGAAGAATACAACCCTGGTGGACACCTTTCCTAATTTTAAATCATTCAGCATTCCCTTGTTCTGATCAAACGACTGCCTCTTGGTCTATGTTCAGTTTCCTCATGAGTGCTATTAAATGTTCTGGAGTACTCATATTTTATAATGTTGTCCATAGTCTATCATGTTCCATAACATTGAAACCCTGTGTGTAGTTAATAGGGCACAGATAAACATCTTTCTAAGGACTTCATTCTTCTTGGATCAACTATCAACATTCTTGGAAGCATCAGTCAGGAAATCAAACGACATATTGCATTAGGCAAATCTGCTGCACAAGACCTTTTTAAAGTGTTGAAGAGCAAAGATGTCAGCATGAAGACTAAGGTGTGCTTGACCCAAGCCATGGTATTTTCATTAACCTCACATGCATGCAAAAGCTGGACAATGAATAAGGAAGACCATAGAAGAATTGATGCTTTTGAGTTATGGCATTGGAGGAGAATATTGAAAGTGCCATGGGCTGTGTTGGAAGAAGTGCAGCCAGAGTGCTCCTTGGAGGCCAGGATTACCAAACTTTATCTCTTATACTTCAGACAAATTGTCAGGAGGTACCAGTCACTAGAGAAGGATATCATGTTTGGTAAGGTGGAGGGTCATAGAAAAAGAGGAAGACCCCCATTGAGATGGACTGGCAAAGTGGCAGCATCAATGGGCTCAAGCATAGCAAAAATGGTGAGGTTGGCCCGGGACTGGGCAGTGTTTCATTTTGCTGTGCTATGAGTTGGTACCGACTCGATGGCATCTAACAATAATAACAACAACAAACATCTTTCTGGTATGCTCTACTTTCAGCCAAGATCCATCTGATATCAGGAATAATATCCTTCATCCCATGTCCTCTTCTGAGTCCTGCTTGAAACTCTGGCAGTTTCTGTCAAAGTACTGTTGCAGCCATTTTTTTTTTTTTTTTTAAACTATCTTTAGTAAAATTTTACTTGCATGCAATATTAATGATATTGTCTGAAGATTTCCACATTCCATTGGATCACCAACTTCCCTCACTTTGAGGACTGCTGATTAAGTTCTTCTCTTTTGGTTTTCTAACTCCATGTTTTTGCACATTTTGCTATAATATTTGACTTTGTCTTCTCTAGAAAACCTTTCAAATTTTCTATTCAGCTCTTTTACCTCTTCATTTCATCCATTTACTTCAGCATTTCTATGCTGGAGTGCAAGTTTCAGAGTCTCTTCTGACATCAATTTTGGTCTTCTTTCTTGTCTTCTTAATGACCTGCTTTCTTCTTGAATGAAGTTCTTGATGTCTACATCAAGCTCTACAACTCTTCTGGTCTTCAGTCTAATTTGTTGTCTAATGCACCAACTTTGTTCTTCAGATGATCTCTAAATTCTGGTGGGTTATATTCAAGGTCATATTTTGGCTCTTGTGAACTTGTTTTAATTTTCTCCTGTTTCAGCCTGAACTTGCATATGAGTAATTGATGGTCTGTTCCACAGTCTGCCCTGGCCTTGTTTTGGCTGATGATATGGAGCCATCTTTTTCCACAGATGTATAGTCAATCAATTTCTGTATATTCCATATGATGAGGTCTATGTGTACAGTCACCTTTTCTTTTTTAAGAAGTTTTTATTGTGAACTGAGTTATAGTACATGAGAGAACATTGGTTTGACACTCATCAACAGTATTTGCTTCTATTCCCTCTGTTTTTTGTTTTTTTGTATTTTTTTTTTGGAGAGGGGTAATGTACACTAAAACATCCAGGAATATATAATCATTTAAACAACCAAAGGACACATTCTGCAAGCCTGTCTCCTGGTTTGAAGCACACAGCCTTTCTCTTTTCATCAGTCTAGAGTCCTCAGCTGCTCTATGTCTCCATGTCTTCATCTCTGCCTTCATCTCTGGTGTCACTGCATGAGGGTCCCACCTTCCACTCATGCTTTTCTCCCTTGATGGTCCTAGGGTCCTTTGTTCCTGGAATGTAAGATTAACTACCTCCCATTATGTTACAAAACTTCTACCTTTACAATTGTGATAATTGCAATTAGTCATGATAACAATTATTCACTAATAAATCATAAGAGTCTTATCCCCATCTCCTTTCACCTGATCTGTCTAGACAATATGAAAACTATTCAGTGGCGTTCTAACTTCCCCCTCATATTCTGAAATTAAGCTCCCTCTTGAAAACTTGTAAGCCAGTCTCTTCATGCCTTTATACCTCATCCCATACCCCCATTTTAGGTAGTCAATGTCTAAATTGCCTGTCCCTATCAGCCCCACACACAGATGGGATAGATTGAAGTCTCCTTCCCTCTCAGCTGGTATTTTGAGCTACTACATCTATAAGTCCAGTATAGTAGTCTTTTATGTTGTTTAAAAAGGCATTAACAATGAAGAGACCATTGGTCTAGCAAAATTCTATAATGTGATCTCCAGCATCATTTCTGTCACCAAGTCTATATCTTCCCACAACTGATCCTTCCTCTTTGTTTATAACCTTTGCATTCCAATCTCCAGTAATTATCAATACATCTTGATTGAATGTTTGATCAATTTCAGGCAGAAGAAGTTCATACAAATTTTCAGTTTCATCATCAATGGTTTTAGTAGTTGGTGCATAATTTGAATAATAGTTGTATTTACTCATCATCCTTGTAGGTGTATGGATGCTACCCTTTCACAGACAGCATTTACTTTTAAGACAGATCTTGACATGTCTTTTTGGTAATGAATGTGCCGCCATTCCTCTTTAATTTGTCATTCCTGGCATAGTAAACCATGTGATTGTCAGATTCAAAATGGTCAATAATAATCCACTTCAGCTCACTAATGCCTAGGATATTGATATTTATGCATTCCATTTCATTTTTGAAAATTTCCTAGATTCATACTTCATACATTCCATGTTTTGATTATTAATGGATATTTACAGCTGTTTCTCTTCATTTTGAGTTGTGCCCCATTTGCAAATGAAGGTCCTGAAGGCTTTGCTCCATTAGCATCATCACAGTCAACTCTATTTTGAGCAGGCAGCTCTTCCCCAGTGGCATTTTGAATGTCTTCCAACCTGAAGGTCTCCTCACTGGCAGTATATCTGACAATACTCTGGCTCTCTTAACCATGTTTCAGTATTCAATATTCTGGTGTTATGTGACAGTATTCTGCTGCTATACACAGGGTTTTCCCTGACTAAATATTTGAAAGTAGTCTGTTTTTCCTTCTTCCTAGTCTGTCGTTATCTGGAAACTCATCTGAAATCTGTCCACCATGGTTAACCCTGCTGGTATTCCAAATACTGGCAGCATAACTTCCAGAATCATAACAACACACAAGTCACCACAGTATGACAAATGCAGACACATGGTGGATTTTGCCATCATATCCTTCAATATTGCAACTAAGTCTTAAACTTTTTTCTTCAGTTTTTTCAGCATGAGAAATGTTGGTTTTCTAACTCTGTATCTTTGCACATTTCATTGTAATGCTTGGCTTTGTCTTCTCGAGCTGACCTTTGAAATTTTCTGTTTAGAAATTTTACTTCCTCTTTTCTTTCATTCTCTTTAGCATATATCTCTATCCTGGAGAGTAAGTTTCAGAATCTCTTCTTAAATCCATTTTTGTCTTTCCTTTCTTTCTTGTTTTTTAATGACTTTTTACTTTATTCATGTATGCTATCCTTGATGTCATCCTACAACTCTTCTGATTTTTGGTCTAATTTATCAAATCTGTTCTGGGGATGATCTCTAAATTCAGGTATGATATAGTCAAGGACATGTTTTGATTCTCATGAACTTGTTTTAATTTTCTTCAGCTTCAGTCAGAACTTGCATATAAGCAATTGATGGTCTGTTCAAGTTAGCTCCTAGCCTTGTTTTGGCTGATATTGAGCTTCCTTATCTTCTGTTTCCACAGATGTACTCAACATGATGAAGTCCATGGGTGTAGTAACCTTTTATGTTATTGAAAAAAAGGCATTTGCAACAAATAAGTGGTCTTGGAAAATTCTATCATGTAATCTCCAGCATTGTTCCTATCACAAGGGCAAATTATCCCAAGTACCGATCCTCTGTTTCCAACTTCACCATTCCTATTACCAGTAATAATCAATTAATCTTGATTGCATGTCTGATTAAGTTTAGGCTGAAGAAGTTGGTAGAATGCTTTAATTTCATCATCACTGGCTTTAGTGGTTGGTGTGTAAATCTGGATAATAATGGCATTAACTGGTCTTCCTTACAAGTGTATGGATATTATCCTAACACAGACTTAGTGTACTTCATGATAGATCTTGATCTGCTCTTTTTGACAATGAACATAATGCCATTCCTCTTCATTTTAACAATAAATGTGATGCCATTCCTCTTCATTCAGTATTGTAAACCATATGATTGTCTGGTCCAAAATAGCTAATAGTTCGTTTCAGTGTACTAATGCCTAGGATATCGATCCTGATGGATTCCATTTCACTTTTGATGATTTCAGTGCTGATTATTAATGGATATGTGTAGCTGTTTATTCTCATTTTGAGTTGTGCCTCATTATCAAATGAAGGTTCTGAAAGCTTTACTATGTCCACAGCATTAAGGTCAAATGTATTTGGAGGAAGCAGCTCTTCCTAGTCTTCTTTTGAATGCCTTCCAACCTAAAGGGTTCCCCTTTTGAGACCATATCAGACAATGTTCCACCATTTTTCATAAGGTTTCCAGTGGCTAAACATTCAGTAATTGTTTGCCCTTCCTTCTTTCTAGTCTGTCTTGGTCTGGAAGCTCCAATGAAACCTGTTCACCATGGGTGTCCTTGTTAAGTGCTATTGAGTTGGTTACGATCCATAACCCTGTATAGTGTTTCCAAGAAGTCGCTGGTGGATTTGATTTGAATTACCTACCTTGTGGTTAGCAGTCCAGTGCTTATCCTACAGTGCCACACCAGCAGTCCTATGTGATCCTGCTGGTACTTAAAATACTGGTGTTATAGCTTCCAGCATCACAGCAACACACAAGTCACCACAGTACAATAAACTGATAGACACGCTTGGTCAGGGAAGGGGTTAGACAGATATAATACCACTTTCAGAAGTGTATAGACCAAGATGGCAGATATATTGAGAAACACTAGCATCACAATTTTGACTTTTTTTTAAAAACAAAGTTTTCTATGTTTTTCTAGCAATAGTTTTCAACTTACTCTCATACATACTCAACTGTTTGAAACTTATTTGTTTCTTGTTTGTACAAAGTGTTGCTATAAATTGGAAACAATAACAAGTGTCACCCATGGTGGCCAGGTTTCAGCAGAGCTTCCAGACCAAGACAGACTAGGAAGAAGAAGGGTAAACCACTATGGAATCTTGTAATATAAAACTCCCTCTTACCAAACTTTGGCCAGTAACCACCAACTTACTTTTCTGCTCCCCTTTACAAACAATTCTTGAAAGAGTTTGTGATAATTAAGGTTTTGTGTCAACTTCGCTGGGTCTAGATTCTTAGTGCTTCACCATTGTTATTGTTATGTGCTGTTGAGTCTGTTCTGACTCATAGTGACCCTTATAGGGTTTCTGAGGATTTGAACCTCTGACCTTGTGGGTTTGAACCTCTGACCTTGTGGTTAATAGTTCAGTGATTATCCTAAAGCATCCCAGTAATCTTCCATGATGAGAACTAATATAATGCAATCACCCCCATGATGTGGTCTGCCCCGATCTGATGTAAATTTATTATGTGCTGTAAAGCCTCACTTCATGATGTAAGGTGCTTTCTCTGGGATTAGTTTTACCTTGAGTCAATCTTTTTTTAAAATATAAAAAGAGAGAGAAGTAAGCAGAGAAGGCGGGAACCTACTACCACTAAGGAAGAAGAGTTAGAAATGGAGTGTATCCTTTGGATCTGGGGTCCTTGTACTGGGAAGCTCCTAGATCCAGAAAGGATGATGGCAAAATACATGGAAATCTCCAAGGAATGCTGGGCCTTCAGATGCTGAAAAGAGACAAGAACCTTTCGCCAGAGCTGGTGCTCTCAGCCTCTCAAACTGTGAAAGCACGAATCTGTGTTTGTGAAAGCTATCCATGTGTGATATTTCTATTACAATAGTGCTAGATAACTGAGACTGAGTTCCCACACTTACTGTCTGTAGTTCATTTTCTTGCATTCTTTTCTAGATGTGAAAGTACTTTTGAGAGGTTTTACTCCCACCTTTCTTTCAGAATTGTTTTTGTTAATGTCAAAAATGCTAAATCCAGTGGTTAAGGTTCATCCAATTCTTATTCATCTGGCTACTATTACTTTTTCCTAATTTAGTGGCATAACTAACAATTATATTCACAATACTATTCTAAGTGTGATAAAGAAATATAGACATTTGAGCCTCACAACAACCATATAAAATAGGAGCCTTTATAATTCATCCAGGACTTCTGGTGTGGCACTGTAGGAGCAGCACTGGACTGTAAACCACAAGGTCAGCAGTTCAAACCCACCAACTGCTCCTTGAAAACCCTATATAGGGTCACTATGAGTCGGAACAAATGAGATGGCACTTTGAGGAAACCATAATCCATCCATAGATAAAGAGAGACAGAAAAACATATTCATTTCCTTAAGGTCACACAGTAAGTAAATGGCAGAGCTGGATTTGAACTTGAAAAGATAGCTTCATAGATTTATATACTTTTTATATATGCAGCATTTGACACCATCAATTTCTCCCTCCTCCTTAAAACACATTCTTCACTCTGGTAGCGTAGTGGTTACAAATCGGGCTGCGAACCGCAAGGACAGCAGTTCAAAACTACCAGCTGCTCCGCAGGAGAAAGATGAGGCTTTCTGCTCCCGTAAAGATTTACAGCCTCGGAAACCCTGTGCAGGGTCGCTATGAGTCGGAACCAACTCCACGGCACTTAACAACAACAACAACAACACACTGCTCTAGGTTCCCTCCTATCTTGTCTGGGTGTGTGCTTACCTGTTCCTCTCTGACTTCCTCCCTGACTCTTAACACTGGAATGCCCTGGAGCCCAGTTCTTTAATTTCCTCTCTTCTCTTTTTCTAGTCAATCCTTGGTGATTTCATGAATTTGATGGCTTAAAATACTATCTGTATTCTGAAATCTGCCAAGTTTTTACCTCTAAATCAACCTTTCCACTAAAACCCAGACTCAAATTTCCAAATTCTACCTTGACATCTTTACTCTGGAGACATGGTTACCTCAAAATTAACAAAATTAAACTCTTCCTAATTTCTTCCACCTTCACCCAAACCTATGTAGAAATGGGAAATACATTCTTGAAAGTTGCTTGGGTTTAGAACTTCGGAGTCTTCTTGGACTCTTCTCTTTTTCTTACACCACATATCTTGTCCATTAACAAATCTGTTGGCTCTATCTTCAAATATATCCAGAATTCAACTGTTTTCTCCATCTCGACTGCCACTTTCCTGGTCCAATAACTATTAATTCTCCCTGGATTATTGCAATAAGGTAATTACTCTACCTATTTCTGCCTTTGACTCCTTATGGTCATGCCAACAAAGCAACCAGAATCACCTTACTAAAATAGAACTAAGACCAGTCACTTCTCTAAACCCTCTAATGGCTTCTCATTTCACTACAGTAGAAAACCAGCGCTACAATAATGGTCTACAAGACCATTCTCCTCCCCCTATTCTCTCTCTGATCATCTATTGTATTTTACTCATTTTGATTCTGTCTACTGAGTTTCTTTATTGAGCTTGTTAGGCATTCCCCAGTCTCACTTGGAACCATCTCTTTCCCCTTCTGGGATCTTTTCTTTCATATATCAACATGGCTTTCTTTCTCTGTCAGTCAAATATTTCTAGGGAGATCCTCCCTGATTTAACTTATATCCAACATTCAAAATCCCTTTTCTTTATGACCCCTGGCAGCAAATTTTGTCTATTTTAGACATTACCTGGTCCTTGGAAAAATTATTGCTCCAGGGGAAGTCTAGAGGTGAAAGGTTTCTGGCTATATGCTTCTCTGCTCGTGTGCTATGGAAGAAGTAAGTTTGGTTTCTTGATGCTCTCCTTAAGAGTGATGAAGAACCTTGCTAAAATCTTCCAGCAAAATTCTCCTCACCTCTCATTGTCCAGAATTTTGACGAATCACTGAATGAGGGATTGGTGAGATTACCAATCAGACCTACCTCTACTCCTAGGATGGTCAGCTTCCTCTGAGCCATGTGGGCTATGTAGCATAGGAATGATAGTGAAGAAATCAGGGTTTCACAGGGAGGAAATACTGGGCAAGCAGTCAACAGTGCTCACTACAGACACCTCAGAGCAGAGGTACTGACGTTAAAGATGGGAGAATATTTATTTCCTCACATTCCCCATCAACACTGGGTCTATCCATTGGGGGAAAAAAAAAAGACATATACCAATTTGATATGTTAAAAATGCCATCTCAGTTTTCAAAATTTTCACTTTTCTGACTACTATTGAGATGAGATGCATTTTCTATTGCTGATTAGCCATATATATTTCTTCTTTTTAAAATTGCCTGGTCCTATTCTTTGCTCACTTTTTCTGGTGTGCTGTTTATCTTTTTCTTGTTAATTACTAGGTGTTTTTTTACCTATTCTGCACCTAAGTCTTAGAGTCCCTTGGTGGTGCAAACAGCTAAGCACTCTGCTACTAACTGAAAGTTTGACTCTTTAAATCTATCCTTGAGTGCCTTGGAAGAAAGGCCTGGTGATGTACTTCTGAAATATCATAGCCACTGAAGGCCCTATGAAGCTCAGTTCTAGTATGAAACACATAGGGTCACCATGAGTCAGAACTGGCTCAATGGCAATTGGTTTGTTTTTTGAAATTGTTAACAATATTCAAGGTATTTAGTAACTGGTTATTGTTTCTATATAGAAACAGCATGAGGTTTTTGTTGTGTGTGTGTGTATGTGTGTTTTTTAATTTGGCTATTGAACTCTGGTAGC
>NW_006408653.1:8235692-8237557 GCF_000296735.1 Chrysochloris asiatica
TTCACATGTACAATTCAGTGACATTAATTATGTTTATCATGTTGTTCGACCTTCACCATTATCTGCTTCCTGTTTTTTCCATCACCCTTAACAGATACTCAGGATATCCTAAGCAATGAGTGCCCCCTTTTTCTCCTTGCTACCCACTTTTTCCTTCTTCATATTTATTTCTAGCTCTCCTTTTTCAAACTTACCAATGCTTTTTGTATTTTTTTCAATCTTTATCAAGAACTAATTAGAAAAAAATTCATTAGTTTCTTATTTAATTTTTATTAATTCTTTCCTTTGAATTAATTTTGCGATATATTTCTCTCTTCAGCTTCTTGAGTTCTTGATTAGTTAATCTATTTTCATTATTTCTTGTTTCTAATAAACTAAAGCTGTATATTCATCTCTGAATATACCAGAAGTTTTGATATAGTATACCCCATTATCATTCACTTGTTATTACTTTACAATTCAAGAATTATTTAAAAGATTTTTAGAAAAATAGCCCAAGAACTTAGATTATTTGTAGTTATCGTCTGTCAGTTTGTTGTACTGTGGGGGCTTGTGAGTTGCTGTGATTCTGAAAGTTATGCCACCAGTATTTTAAATGCCAGCGGGGTCACCCATGGTACAGGTTTCAGATGACCTTCCAGATGAAGACAGACTAGGAAGAAGAAGTGACGAACTACTTCCGAATATTTAGTCACTGAAAACCTTAAGAAGAGCAGAGAAATACTGTAAGATATAGTGCTGGAAAATGAGCCTCTCAGGTTGGAAGGCACTCAAAATGTGACTGGGGAGGAACTGCCTCCTCAAAGTAGAGTTGACCGTGATAACATGAATGGAGTAAAGCCTGTGGGAATAAAGCCCATGGGACCTTCATTTGCTGATGGGGCACAACTAAAAATGAAGAGAAACAGCTGTAAACATCCACTGAAAACTGGAACACGGAATGAATGAGGTATGAAGATGGGAAAATTAAAAGTTGTCAAAAATGAAATGGAACGCATAAACATCGATGTCTTAGTCATTAGTGAACTGAAATGGACTGGTACTGGCCATTTTGAATCTGATGACTACATGGTTTACTATGCTGGAAATGACAAATTGAAGAGGAATGGTGTTGCATTCATTGTCAAAAAGAACATATCCAGATCAGTCATGAGGTACAACGCTGTCTGTGATAGGATAATATCCGTGCGCCTACAGGGAAGCCCAGTTAATACCATTATTATTCAAATTTATGTACCAAACACTAAAGCCAGTGAGGAAGAAATAGAAGAATTCTAGCAACTTCTTCAATTTGACATTGATCAAACATGCAATCAAGATGTATTGATAATTACTGGAAATCGGAATGCAAAGGTTGGGAGCAAAGAGGAAGGATCAGTAGTTAGAAAATATGGCCTTGGTGATAAATATGATGCTGGAGAACGCATGATAGAATTCTGCAAAATCAATGATTTGTTCATTTCAAATACTTTCTTTAGACACCACTAGAGACATGACCTCACCAGATGGAATACATAGATATCAAATTGACTACATCTGCAGAAAGAAGATGGAAAAGCTCCATATCATCAGTGAAAACAAAGCCAGGGGCAGACTGTGGAATAGACCATCAGTTGATCATATGCAAATTAAAACTGAAGCTGAAGAAAATGAAAACAAGTCCATGAGAGCGAAAATATGACTTTGAATATATCACATCTGAATTTAGACACCATCTGAAGAACAGATTGGATACATTAAACATTAAAGACTGAAGACCAGAAGAGTTGTAGGGTGACATCAAGAACATCATACATGAAGAAAGCAAAAAGTCATTGAGAAGGCAAGAAAGAAGAAAAAGGTCAAAATGGATGTTAGAAGAGACA
>NW_006408653.1:8248425-8249012 GCF_000296735.1 Chrysochloris asiatica
GATGTGATCAGGAAATGGGCTTTTTCACTCTTCTTCCTGAGACGTTTCAAGATATCACTGTTGGTCATTTTGACATAACTTAGGATTTAATTTTAGGCCTATTTACTCTTTTGTCTGCTTGTCCCACTCCACAATCCCCATTCAGGTCTTTTTTCTAGTTGGAAACAGTTCAGGGCCAGCTGTGGCCATTTGATTTTAATTGGAAACTGTCTCATTAAATTTCGAGATCTGTGCGCATGCATAGTAGAACACTCCGAGGGTGGGGCTGGAGTGCCCACTAGCTCAGGCACCCCTATAGTCATTAGAATGGAGGTGCGCAGACAGCAAGGGACCATTGAACAGATACCAAAAGAAAAGAATGTCCACACCTTTATGTCAGCATTTCTGCTAGGCATCTGTGGCTTTTCCGATCCTTACCGCCCCCCCCACCGCCGTGGTCTTACCCAAGAAGACTCCTGGAGCAGCCGAGTGTCCTGGACTAGAAAGCAATATATTTCTTGCTTCTGCCACAAATTCCCCCAGCTGTGAGCCTTCCAAACTTCTAAATATTCCGTTATATGTGGTTCAGAGTTCTGGGACCATCCCCT
>NW_006408653.1:8249717-8251599 GCF_000296735.1 Chrysochloris asiatica
GCAATGTTTTGTTCTGTTGTACTTTGGGTTCCTATGAATCTGAACCCACTTGATGGTACCTAACAACAATGTAAGTAAGTTTTACTAGTTCTTTTTGTCATTAAACATCTTTATGTCTCCTGGTAATAATTTTTTTTTTTAAAGTTTTTTAGGATATCCTTGAATATTTCTTTTTAAATAAATTTCTTCTGATACTGTTTTTTTTTAATGTAACTGTTACTGAACATAGAATCCTAGGCCATTCAACTGAAAAGGTAACCTTTGAGAAAGGGAGGAGAAAGCAAGGAAGGAAGCTATGTAGACATCCAAAGTAGATCAGTCTAAGCAAAGGCAATAATACATGCAAATGCCCCAAAGCAGAACTATGTCTGGTGTACTCCTAGAACACATACGTATATTTACAGGTGTGATGATTTATTTAATGTCTGTCTTCCCAATCAGCGTGTCATGACTGTTGTTGTTAAGTGCCATTGAGTCGGTTACAACCCATAGCGACCCTGTATAAGGTTTCCGAGGAGCAGCTGGTGAGCTTGAACCACCAACCTTGCAATTCTAATGACTTTGCAGTCTGGCGCATTAACCCACAGTGCTACACCAGGACTACAGTCATGACTGTGTATGTTTTATTTTATGTGTTTTATATTTAACTGTATGCCCAGCACCTTTCATAGTATTTAGCATAAAGCATATGCTCACTATAGTTGAATATATGAATGACCCTACATTTAAAACTAAATCCTAGATCATGCCAACTAGTTCATTATTTTTCTAAATGTTATTGTTAAGTGCTGTTGAGTCAGTTCTGACTCATAGCGACCCTTATAGGGTCACTGAGGCTGGTGGTCTTGACCACTGACCTTGCAGTTTGAACCTTGCGGTTCAAATCAACCTTGCAATCCAGAGCATTAATCTGCAGCACCACACCAGGACTCCTTTGTCTGAATACAAATAGTCATAGTAAAAAGGATGGAGACATCCTTTCTAGCATGGTAAGCTGTACAAAGTTTGTATCCACATAGGATTTTTCATATTTATTTGTGGTTGACCTTTTGGATCACTTATCCATTCTGGATCACAAAGTGAAGACAACAATAATCACCTCACTACGTTACCCACTGAATGGATGCCAAGAATAAATCATACAATAAATGTGAAAGAATTTTTCAAACTCTATCATTATCAAATGTAAGTTATACTTATCAGTGAATATTAATATAAGATACATGCTTCACAACAAAACTAAAATGGGTTTTGAAGTAATTTGAGTGTAATTTCCTTTTAGAATTCCTTTAGAACTGGATATAGTTTATGTATAATAGGTGTTCAGGAAGTATGATGAAGGACTATTTCCACCATGAAAAACATGTAGCTAATCCCATTTTCTCCACCACTCATCTGTCAGTTTGTCATACTATGGTGGCTTGTGAGTTGCTGTGATTCTGGAAACTATGCCATTGGTATTTTAAATACCAGCAGGTATTAAATGAGCAGGTGGACAGGTTTCAGGTGAGCTTCCAGACGAAGACAGACTAGGCAGAAGGAGTAACGAACTACTTCCAAATATTTAGTCATTACAAAACCTTATAGCAGAAAAACACTCCCATATATAATGCCGGAAAATGAGCCCCTCAGGTTGGAAGGCACTCAAAATGAAACTGGGGAAGAGCTGCCTCCTCAAAGTTGACTGTGATGAAGTAAATGGAGTAAAGCTCATAGAAGTAAAGCCCATGGGACCTTCATTTGCTGAAGGGGCACAACTCAAAATGAAGATAAACAGCTGTAAACAGTCATTAATAATCGGAACATGGAATGTACGAAGAATGAATCTAGGAATATTGGAAATTGTAAAAAATGAAACGGAATGCATAAATATCAATATCCT
>NW_006408653.1:8252036-8252553 GCF_000296735.1 Chrysochloris asiatica
GGATGGCATCAAGAACATCATACAGGAAGAAAGCAAAAAGTCGTTAAGAAGACAAGAAAGAAGGAAAAGGTCAAAATGAATGTCAGAATAGATACTGAAACATGCTCTCCAGTGTAAAGATGCTAAAGCAAATGGAAGAAATGAGGAGGTACACAGGAGCTAATCAAAATTTCAAAGGACAGCTCGGGAAGACAAAGTCAAATATTACAACAAAATGTGCAAAGATCTGGAATCAGAAAATCAAAAAAGAAGAACATGCTTAGCATTTCTCAAGCTGGGAAACTGAAGAAAAAAATTCAAGCCTCAACTTTTGTTACTGAAGAATTCTCTGGGAAATTATTGAATGATGCAGAAAGAATCAAAAGAAGATGGAAGCAATACACAGAGACACTGTACCAAAAGGAAATGGTTGATGTTTAGCTATTTCAAGAAGTAGCATATGATCAAGAGCCAATGATACTGAAGGAAGAAGTACAAGGTGCATAGAAGCAATCAGCAAAGAACAAGGCTCCAGGAA
>NW_006408653.1:8253518-8264298 GCF_000296735.1 Chrysochloris asiatica
TCAAATAGTGTATTGCATTAGGCAAATCTGCTGCACAAGACCTTTTTAAAATGTTGAAGAGCAAAGATGTCAGCTTCAGGACTAAGGTGCACCTGACCCAAGCCATGGTGTTTTCAATAACCTCATATGCATGCAAAAGCTGGACAGTGAATAAGGAAGACTGTAGAAGAATTGATACCTTTGAGTTACGGTGTTGGAGGAGAATATTGGAAGTATCATGGGCTGCCAAAAGAACAAACAGATCTGTGTTGGAAGAAGTATAGACAGAGTGCTTTTGGAGGCCAGGATGGCCAAACTTCGTCTCTCATACTTTGTACATATTGTCGGGAGGGACCAGTCACTGGAGAGGAATATCATGTTTGGTAAGGTTGAGGGTCAGAGAAAATTAGGAATACCCCAGCAAGAAGGATTGGCAAGTGGCAGCATCAATGGGATCAAGTGTGGCAACAATTGTGAAGTAGGCCCAGGATCGGGCAGTGGTCATTCTGTTGTGGATAGTCACTATGAGTCAGTACTGACTCAATGGCACCTAACAACAACAATCCCATTTTCCAGACTTTTAGGTTGTACTTTTATGTGATCATATGAAGATTCTTTTCATATTTATTCAGTTTAATTTTTCCAAAATGTGTTTACATTGTTTTTGAATAAAATGTTTGATGTTGAAACGATTAAATTATCCCTCTGTAACACTACTGCTTAAAAAAAAAAATCACGATTTTTTTCTTTGAAAATGCACCACATTTAAAAATAATTGACTTTTCCCAATTTGCCAACTCCATTTAGAAGCCTTTTCTGTAAATTTGCTATCCACAAACTGGGAGTCCTGGTATGACACTGTAGGAACAGCATGGGACCTAACAACAAGGTTAGCAGTTGAAACCCACTAGTTGTTCCTCGGAAACACAATACAGAGTCATTATGAGTCAGAACTGACTCAACAGCACTAAAAAACAACAACATCTATAAACTATGTTTTGATGCTATTCTTAAGTGTCATTGAGTCAGTTCTGACTCACAGTGACCCTGTTAGGGTTTTTAAGGAGTGACTGATGTTTGAATCACCAACCTTGCAGGTAGGATTCCAGTGTTTATCCTACTGTGCCACAGCAGAACCGCAAATCTGATTTGCTTTCCTTTAATTCAGTATCAGTAATAAAATTCTGCATAAATAGAAAGGATCTAAAGTCATCCATAAAGAGAATGCAAACTAATTCAGCTGTAAAAATTATTTTGCTGGGTCATTTTAGAAGATATCCTACAGGTATTGAATTAATACTCTTTGAGCTTGGCTTCATGTATGAGAAGATTCAAATGAAAAACTTCGTAGGTTGAGTGAAAAACATTGCAAGAATTTGGGACTGGCTTCTCCTAATAAGCACCTGACTCACACACACATACACACACACAAGCATTAAAAGAATTCTAGAGAATTGACAAATCATCGATATTCTTTCTAAAACTATTTCTAAACATTTATATTTCATCTCTTCAGTCTTCAGTTTAGATTACATATGCTAGAGTTTTCTGGTACTTCACATCCTTTACAATTCTAAGAACTGTATAATTCTCCTCAGAGAGCAATTACACTAAATGGATGTCCCTGTGAAAAGAGTAGTTACTGCTTCATTGATTTCATATCCGACCACTAAAATCACCAAGCAGACGAATTCATTTCTAAAAGGTACCATTTTTTCCATATGTTCTTATGGCAATCTCTCCCTATAAATGAAAGGAAAAACTATTCCCACGTTGTATAACTACTGTACTGAATTTCAATCAAAGAAGCAAGGCTCAATGTTGCTGGTGAGTTTGAACCACTGACCTTGAGGTTCATAGTCCAGTGCTTATCCTATATGGTAGAACTAAAAGGTGACAGCAGTTTTTCAGTAAATCAAAAAAAAAAAAAAAAAAAGTGTAGATTTTGTAAATGACATATCATCAGATAGTTTATCCCTTCATGAATCCTGGTGAGGAGGTATAGGATAAGCACTGGAAATCAAGGTAGGTTTAAACCGCAAGGTAGGCAGTTCAAACTCACCAGCCCCTCCTCAAAAACCTTATATAAGGTTGCTGTGAGTCAGAACCGACTCATTGGCACTTAAAAACAACAACAGTGTTTCAAAGTCAGGAAAGGCTTGCATGTTGAGCATTTTGAATAAGACCCCGTTATGATATTATAGCATTTCCAGGTGAGGTGCAGGTTCAGCGACCCTGCCTGAGCCAGAAAGTTGCTTATACCCCTGAAGTGTGGACTCATGGAGCCTGAAGTCAGCAAGGAGGGGCTGCATGCAGCCAGAAAGGAAACGTGACTCCTAAATAGGCTGGGAAACCTGGAGTCACAAATTCAAAGGGTGGCAGGGCCAAAGAGATAGCATCACTCAGCCCAGTGACTCTGGTGTATAAATACAAGCAATCACCTGAGAGTAATTGTGTCATACCATGATGCATTTCCAGTCAACAAATCTGTGTTGTTGTTGTTTTCTTCTTCTACCCCTCTGGTCTACATTTTCACTCTTTTGACAGAAACAAAAATGCAAAAAAAAATTAAAATAATTTACTTTCCTCTTTACTTTGATTTCTGAAACAATAAGAAGAATGCAACAAGGTGGCAATTTGGATTCAGACTTGAGGAGATATTCAGGATGGTGGGTTCCAGTGACTGGAAAACAGGAACAGATGGGGCAGAACCATCATGAACAGATGTGATCTTTCAATTTTTTAAAAAAGAAACTGGAAATCCAGATTTTTTTTTTTAAGTGAACTCTTCTATAAATGTTTATGTATATATTTGTTGTTGTTGTTAAGTGCTGTTGAGTCAGTTCTAACCCATAGCGACCCTGTATAGGGTTTATAAACACTCTGAAAATCAATCAATAGTGCTTACATCAAATGTCCCTATATTTTACTATATCTTATGCTTAGGTTTACAATCACAGGGAAGTCGGCAACTGTGTCTTTATCTTGGGCCTAGGTATGAGTCAACCCTTCCCAACAACAAATTATAACTGAAACCCTATCTTCTCCCCGCATCCCCATTACCCAATTACCTCCAGGAATACTATTTTGAATGGAAAATAGGAGCACTCACTTAAGGTAACAAGCCTGAACTTACAAGGGTAGAAGAAAAAAACAACAACCCAGATTTGTTGACTGGAAGTGTATCATGGTCTATCTAGTACAATTACTCTCAGGTGATTGTTTTTATAAATATGTCTTGTTTTTATATGTCAAATACAGCCCACATTACTTTCAAAGTTGTCAAAGCTTGTCAGAAAAAGAAAGAGATTATTATTGTGACTGAGATGATTTGCTTCTCTTGCTCTGTAAGGAAGGGTCAAATGTTAATCTCATCATGATATGTCCATGTTATATATTAAATTCTTTGTTCCAGCAAAACAAAGCCATGTTATTGGTGTTAGGCGCCAATGAGTCGGGTCTGACTCATAGTGACCCTATGCATAACAGAACGAATACTGACTGGTTCCGTGCAATGTTTGAGTCCATTTTTGCTACCACTGTGTTAAACCGTATCTTTGAGAGTCTTTCTTCCTCTTTTTTGCCTACCCTCTACTTTACCAATCATGATGTCCTTCTTCAAGAACTGATCCTCCCTGATAACACCTCCTAAGTATGAGAGACCAAGTCTCACCTTCCTCACTGTAAGGAGTATTCTGGTTGTACTTCTACGAACACAGATTTGTGTGTTCTTCTGGAAGTCATAGTATTTTTAATGTTCCTCAGTAACTCCATAATTCAAATACATTGATTTTTCTTCAGTCTTCCTTATTCATTGTTCAAATTTCACATACATATGAGGTGATTGAAAATACCATGGCTTGACTCAGGAACACCTTAATCTCATTTAATCCAAGTGTAAAATCACAGCAAACTCAATCTGTTGCAATTGAGTTGGTTCTGACTGTTACAAGGTACAGTAGTCCCCTGAAGTAACCTTGGCTGTAATCTTTGTGGCGGCAAATTGTCAGACCTACTTCCTCCACATTGCTGGGTGCGTTTGAATTGCCAGCCTTAGATAAGTTGTTGTTGTTAAGCATCGTTGAGTTGGTTCCAATTTATAGTGACCCTGTATAGTTTCCAAGGAGCGGCTGGTGAGCTTGAACTCCTGACCTTGTGGTTCAAATCAACCTTGCAGTTCAGCACATCAACCCACAGTGCACCACTGTTTGTGTTATCCAGGAAGAGACTAATTGATTTGAAAAGGACTGGCAGGAGTATTTATTGATTCCACTTAGCAACAACAACAACTTGTAAGTAAGGATTCTAAAACAGAAAATCCAAAATACTACAATACTACTACTAAATATCATATAAGTATTCAGAAACCTAAGGATTTATTTGATATGGTTAGTAATTTGCTAATGGGGTGAACTATAAACCCACAATCTCTTAAACTATTTCTTTCAAAAAAAAAAATTACTGAATAAAAAGTCAGGGACCACTCAATTGACAGGGGCAGTTTGTCCAACACTGTCAAATTCTAGTCTATCTTTTCTGTCTCTCTCTCTCTCTCTCTCTCTGCACCCCTTTCTCTTGCCTAATTGCTAGGGCTTCTGCTAACATGTCACAGCCTTGTGATTCACTGTCAATTTTTCTTGGCTTGAATTTTTTTTTTTTTTTTTTTTTTTACCTCTTTTACAGAAACATGGTGACAAGGAGGGTGGACAAAGAGACAAGCATGCTTCTTGATTTAGCCAACCCCAACTTCACAGCGTCAACAGTTTTTCCGTGTGTGACTTCCTAGGTACCAGCTCCACCTGACTGCTTTCTTACCTGGTGCGTGACCTTCAGTTGAAAATTCCAGCAGCGTGCAACTTGTCTTTGGCAAATGAATTGTAAGTATGCCAGCTGCCAGATGTCTTCATTTTTAAAACACCTTCAAAACTGCTTCTGGCACAGTTCCATAAGCAAAACAGGCTAAGCTGTAACTGTAGTTTCCATGCTGTGAGCAAAAAAAAAAAAGAGGGGGTGGGGTAAGCAGATGGAGGCAAGAGAAAAAAAATGTGCTGCCTTCACATCTTGGGGGAAAAAAAAAAGAGTATAAATTGAAGGTGAAAACAGAATCCACCTACCCTTATCAGTAATTTTGTGGGAGAGTTTTCTGTAATCTATATATTCAAAATGCACATGGTTATAGACACATCAAACAATATCATAATTTGAAATGCTATAGTTTCATGAGTCCAACAACATAATGATGAAACACATTCCTAAAGATGAGGATTCCTAGCTCTTGCAATAATAAATGAATGTAAGCCTAGGGAAAGCTACTAAAAAGCACTCTCCCTCACTTTTGTATTAAACTTAAGCAAAGTGGCATTTTCTTGCTTTATTTTGAAGTGAGGCTGTTAAGGAGGAGTTTCCCAGTTACATGGGATGGCCCTCAATTTCTATCTTGTTCAAAGTCTCCTTCAAGGCCTTTTAATGATTCATTAATAAATGTATCACTTAAGGGAACTCATTTAGAGAATAAGGTAATTTACAAACATTTACAATGATTGGCATCCCTAAAAATCTATGATGCCTATGTTACTATGGAAATAATCAAGCTCAGAGAATCTTTATATGACTTAGATCAAGTCAGTAGAAATTTGTGAGAAAAGAGTAACCCTGTATTTAAACCTGATGTCAAATATAAACCCCAAACAGATACTCACGTTATATCTTAGAGAAAAGCCACGATATGACAATTTAAGTTCAAGTCAAATTAATAAAAAACTAATTCTTTCAGTAGCTATGTTCCTATAGATCTAATAACAGAAATGAAGACATACTATATGAGCTAAAAAATGAAATAAAATAAGAAATAATCTGAACAAGAGAAGAAAAAAGATATGCCAGTACCATTTATTCTGGATTCATTAAGCCCTGACTAAAAAGAATTGTGGTATCCATTACATCCATCCATTCATAACACATAAACTTTTCTGTAAGCTGGTAGAAGTCTGCAGTTTAAAAGAACATAAACATGAAGGCAATACCTGGAAACTGGTGGGTGACTATATAGGAGACACATTGCACTGAAGCTCAAGAAGCAAAATAAAACAGGTTTTCCACACCTTAAGTCAGTTCTGACTCATAGCGAACTTGTATAGGGTTTCTGAGGAGCGGCTAATGGGTTTGAACCACCGACCTTATGGCTCTAACCAACCGTATGGTCCTGTACATTATCCTGCAGTACCACACCAGGCTTTTGCCACCCCTGGCAACCATCTAAAAGAAACATTCTTTGATGGTTACCCACTCCTGGTAACCGTCAAAGTCAAAGAATGTTTCTTTTGGCATGCAGACAGACCTTTTCTTGACTTTTTACAATAGTGGTCTCATACAATATTTGCTCTTTTGTAATTGACTCTGGAGTCCGGTGTGGCACTATAGTATAAGCACTGGACTGCATGGTCGGTTTTAACCTTAAGTTCGGTGGTTCAAACTCACCAGCCACTCCTCAGAAACCCTATATAGGGTTGCTATGAGTTGGAACCGACCCAATGGTACTTAACAACAACAATAAGGAGCTCTGGTAGTGTAGTGGGTTATACATTGCACTGCTAACCTAAGGTCAGCAGTTTTAAGCCCACCTGGCATGCTGTGGGAGAAAGATGAGGCTTTCTGTTCCTGTAAAGATTTACAGCCTCCAAAACCTATACAGGGTCACTATGAGTGGGAACTGACTCCACAGCACACCACCACCACCACCAATTTCATTTTAGCATAATATTCTCCAGGTTCATCCATCTTATGAAACCTCAAATTTTGACTAGCAGCCAAACATGTTAGTTGTTGGCATCAGCCAAGGACTAGTATATGTTTTAAAAGAGTGGGAAATAGTAATCTTGGAAGACATATGATACTGACAAAATCATAAAAGAGAGTAGTTTAGTCTTCTAGTTTTTCAATTCTACTTCCTTCATGCACATCTTTCCATTTAATCATGCATTCTCTGCATACACCTTTCATTTTCCCTCCTCTGGGGATGATAATAGCATAAGCTATTTTTCTCCTCAAATGATCCTTTCCATTCATGCTTGTCTATGGAGTTCCTATCTATCCTTTAAGTTTGGACACAAATGCAATCATATTCATGAACTTCCCCTAATACCCTCTACCTCCATTGAAGAAATTTCTTCCCTGGTAGTTCCTTTTGCATTATTCTTTGCTTTTTATATTTTTATCTGACTTCCTATCTAACATATTTGCATTTTGAAGATGAACATTATGTTTTGCTTGTTCTTTAAAAATACAGAATACCCAGTACAGCATGTATGTTGTTGCTGTTAAACACCATTGAGTTGGTCCCAACTCAGACTGACCCTGTATAGGGCTTCTAAAGAGTGGCTGGTAAGTTTGAACTGCTGACCTTATGATTCAAACCGACCTTGCTGTCTAGTGCATTAACCCTCAGCACCACACTAGAACTCCACATCATATATATTCTTCTCAAACCAACCACACCTGTTGTTATCAAGTTAATTCCAATCTTTAGAATCTGCCACTCCCTTGGAACTGACCTTTTGGCTAGCAGCCAAACACTTAACCACTGAACCACGAGCCTCCTTCTGCACATTTGTACTCCTCAGTAAATGTTGGACTAGAACTTGATGTCTACCTGCCTCTGGCCAGTCAACAGTGCGTTCATCCTGCCCTCTCTCTAGAATGAATTAGACTCTGGTTATGGTGGCTATGTGCTGTGGAGTTGGTTCTGATTCACAGTGACCCTGTATGGGTTTTCCAGGCTTTTTACAGGAGCAGAAAGCTTCATCTTTCACCTGCAGAGCAGCTGGTAGATTCAAACTGCTAACCTTGTAGTTAGCAGCTCAACTTGTAAAATGTTATGCTACTACGGCTCCTTGAATTAGGCACCAAATTCCTCAAATGGATTTTACTTTTATTCCATTTGTTCAGTCTGGTCCACCGTTAATTTGAGGATAAAAACATGATAATGGATGATAAGAAATATGGCTTGCAAGTAACACAAGTTGGAGTTTAAAAGGAGCAGGACCTGTAATTTAAACAACACTGGGATAGGCTGTTGTAATGTGCTGTCAAGTCAGTTCTGATTCATAACTACCCCGTATAGGGTTTCTAAGAGTAGCTGTAAGTTTGAACTGTCAACCTTGTGGTTCAAACTGAGCTTACAGTCCAGTGCATTACCCTGAAGCACCACACCAGGATTCCTAGGATAGTTTGTTGTTGTTGTTAAGTACTGTAGAGTCAGTTCCGACTTATAGTGACCCTGTATCAAGTTTCCCAGAGCCGCTAGTGAGCTTGAACTGCTGATCTTGTGATTCAATCCTACCTTGTAATCCAGGGCATTAACCCACAGCGCTACACCAGGATTCCCCTGAGATAGGTTAGAGGAATACATTTTCTGGGCCTTTTCAGGAGTCCTGGCATAGCACTGTAGTATAAGCACTGGCCTGTTATCCACAAGTTTGGCAGTTCAAACTCACCAGCCACTCCTCTGAAATGCCATACAGGATGGCTATGAGTCAGAACTGACTTGATAACATTTAGCAATAACAGCAGCAATAATCCATATGACATAGCAAATATACAGAGCTGTGTGTGAATATATAGAGAAAAATGGATACTGTTAAGAAAGGAAGGAATAATAAAAATAGACCTCCCAAAGAACTAAAGATTAAGTGGATACCAAGATAGTTTGAAAGTCAAGAAGTATTAAAAATCCAGTTTCCCAGAAGTTTCCTCAAGAAGGTCCTGGACAGAATGGTAGAAAAATGTAGACAAAACTCAAAATCGTAAGGAAGACCAGGTTTACTGGTCTGACTGAGGCTAGTGGAACCCTGTAAGACTATGACCCTAACTCCCTCTTTATGCCTGGACCTGAACTCATCCCCAAGGCTCAACTTTCAACCAAACAGTAGACACACAAAGTCAGTTTGAATCACAAGGTCAGCAGTGCAAGCTCACCAGCTGCTTCTGGAAAACCTACAGGGTCGCTATGGGTCGGAACCGACAGTATGGCACATAACAAAAACAATAACCATAAGATGAAAATGATACTAGGGTGGCAAATGCCAGTTAGAACATTCAACCATATGAGATCAAAAGGGCAGCATTTGACCAGGGTTAAAATTAAAAAAGCAGAAAGGGATAGACAAGAAGGACAAATGAAAATGGTCAACACAGGAAGAAAGTAGGAAGAATGCTGTGGGGATTGCAATCAATGTCAGGAAACAAAATGTGTAAGAATGTTCAACAGAAAACCAATTTTCTCTGTAAACTTTCACTCAAATCACAATACAAAGTTAAAAAAAAATATTTTTTTAAATAGCAAAACAAAGTATCTTCCCCTCACAATTGAGGAATAGAACCTGGCATCTTGAAACTGTGGTCCTTATTTTAGTTTGGCTACGAGTTTCCCAGAGAAAAGATGAGTTTCCCTGAAACCTCATAAAGATTGCCAAACAGAGTCTGGCCTGAGCTTTGTGAATGCTGCGGTAACTGATGGGACTGAAGGAGAACCTTGGCAGCAGCTAGGAGGAAAAGAGACACCCAGAAATTAAAATTGAAGTTAATTATAGTACTTACTGATTTCCCCCAGACCTGATTCTTGGTGTTCAACAAAGAAGAGAAGCTCTCAATACAACTTCAACATGACAATGCCATCACTATACCTATGCTAGTTCTTGGGGGGCCTGTTTGGGGGAGATTTGAAGTTGCTCATGTCATTATAACTGCTTAGGGGAACTGGGTCTGGTGAAAGCATGTCTTCATCTATGACGTGTGTCTGAATATGGACAGAGTTTCTACTCTTTCTTGGGCCCAAATAGTGTTCTTTTTCCCCAAATACCCAAAAGTCTGGCTTGAATTTTAGTCTCCCTCTGTGCTTGGGTAGTTTCATTATTTCAAGGTTTCTCCCTTTCCTGTAAGAATCTAAAGGACTGTTTATCTGTTATTATTACTTTGATCATAATCTCTAATTATATGGAAGATAACAATTATACTCAAATTATCCACAATGCATTTGGGAATGAATTAATCTAACTACTTAGATGATGGCTTTGTAGGATGAGCACAGGACTGTGAACCATAAGCTCAGAGAATCAAGACCACCAGCTGCTCCTCAGAAGAAGGATGAGGTTTACTGCTCCTGCAAAGGTTTATAGCCTCAGAAACTGACTCAATGGCACATGACAACAATATCAACTGGGTTTGGGTTATCAGTTCTTGTGAGTGGCAGATATATGGTGTTTCTCTTACAAACTCGCATTAGACTTTTCCCCTATAAGTATTTTACAGCTCAGGGTGTCATGCTCTGCTTAGGGATTAGAGAGGCAGCACGTACCACCTATCAGTTAAGAAAACTTGGTGGTACACTGGTGACTCCTGGTGTGGCACTGTTGGATAAGCAGTGGACTGGGAACCATGAAGTCCGCAGTCCAAACCCACCAATTGCTCCTCAGAAACCCTATACAGGGTTGCTATGAGTTGGAAACAACTCAAGCCACTTAACAACAGCAACCGAAGGCTGGTGGTTCTAGCCCACAGAAGAAAGATGTGACAGTCTCTTCCATAAAGATTATGGCCTTGGAAATGTATGGGACAGTTCTAGTCTCTCCTAAAGGACTGCTGTGAGTTCGCACTGACTGACGGCAGTGGGTATCACTTATCAGCTTTTGACTTGGGGCAATTTTCCTGACCTCTCTGAAACACTGTTTCCTTATCTATAAAATGAAGATAATTGTATCTGCTCTTAATGTACCCTTTAAAATTTTTATTAATATAAATAAGTGAA
>NW_006408653.1:8264398-8310697 GCF_000296735.1 Chrysochloris asiatica
GCTTACAGATTATAAGATAGTCACAGTAACAGAAATGTTTTTATAAGAGGTAACTTTACCTATCTGAACATAAGTGAGGCAGCTTCGAAAAGTTCATGAAAACATAGAACCAAAAGATGATGGCATTTTTCTGTGAACTTTTTAAAGCCCCCTCGTGTTTCACTAAGAGCAGAACTTCTGGTATCTTCTCAGTTTAACGTGTTTCCATAATGCTACTTTGATTTAAAAAAAAAAAAAAGATCTTAGAATATGTGTAATCTTGGACTATCTTCTGTTCCAAAAAGGAGAACTGCTTTGTGATGGGCTGCCAAAAGAACCAATAGATACATTTTGAAAGAAGTGCAGCCAGAGTGCTCCTTGGAGGCCAAGATGGCCAAACTTCGTCTCACACACTTCGGACATATTGTCAGGAGGGACTAGTCACTGGAGAAAGATACCATGTTTGGTAAGGTGGAGGGAAAGAAAGAGGAAGATCCCCAATGAGATGGATTGGCCATTGATGAATTTAAGCGTGGCAACAGTAGTGAGGTTGGCCCAGGATTGGGCAGCATCGATGAATTTAAGCATGGCAACAGTAGTGAGGTTGGCCCAGGATTGGGCAGTTTTGTTCTACTGTGCATAAGGTTGCTATGGGTCAGTACTGACTCGATGACACCTAACTACAACAACAACAATACAGACATGCAGTCCTGGTGTGACACTGCAGGTTAATGCTCTAGACTGCAAGGTCAGTTTGAACTACAAGGTTGGTGGTTCAAGCTCACCAGTCATTCCTTGGAAACCCTTTACAGGGTCAGTATGGGTTGGAACTGATTACACAGCACCTAAGTGACCCTGTATAGGGTTTCTGAGGAGCAGCTGGTAGGTTTGAATTATCGACCTTGTGGTTCAAACTGACCTTGCGGTCCAGTGCTTATCCTACAATGCCACACCAGGACTCCAAAAGGGCCTATGCTAAATAAAATATGGTGAAGCTATAAAGAGTAATTATTTAAAAAGTGAAATAATCTATACATGCCACTAATATATGAGTTATAGAATATATTATTATGTGAAAAAGGCAAGGGTAAAAACAGCATGTATTGTATACTTATATTTGGGAAACAATAAAAATAATATCCAGATCTGTGTGTATGATAGATTTTTATTTATTTATTTAAAGAAAGGATAGTCACAAGATACTATTAACCGTAGTTTCCTTTAGGGAGAAGCACTGCTCGCTGGAGATGAGATTTGAAGAGGGAGATTTAGCATTTAGTCTTTCTTTGTTGCATGAACATTTTATTAAGTGCATGACTTAAACTTTATTTTACAAAATAAATACAGTTTAAAATGTAATGATAGCTAATCTTTTCTAATGACTATTTTGTTGTAAATTAATATATGGTAGTACTGGTGTGCCATCGAGTCAGTTTCAACTCATAGTGACCCTGTATAGAGTTTCTGAGACTATAAATATTTACAGAAGCAGTTAAGTCTCATCTTTCTCCCTCAGAGCCACAGGTAGACTCAAACTGATGACCTTGTGTTTAGTAGCCCAGCCTGTAATCCATATACTACCAGGATTCCTTTAAAATATATGCAAACTAAAAATATCCTCCATTTGATATCTCATCAAAAGAGGCAAACTGGAGACAGAAATGACACTGTGGACAGAACATCATCCTTTATTTAAAGATTTACCTTTAGTTGTCTTGCTTACCATGACTTTGTAAATGAAAAGAATATAAACCTTGCAAGAGCAAGATTCTGTTATCTTGTTTTGAATGTTATAAAAACCTGGTTTACTCAGACTCATGAAATAGGGAACAATTATTTCATTTCAGTTGGATTCTTGAATTTAAATACACTCTGCTCCCGCTTTTCTTTAAATAAGGAGCCCTGGTGGCCAAGCGGTTAAACACTCATCAGCTAACCACAAGGTTGGAGTATCAAACCCAATAGCTACCCCACAAAAGAAAGATGTGACAATCTGCTTCTGTAAAGATTTGTAGCTTCAGAAGCTTATGGAGCTATTCTACTCTATCCTACAGAGTCACTATGAGTTGGAATTCACTCAATGGTAATCTCCTCGAGCATGTTTAAAACACTGATTTGCAGAAATGTGTTCAAATAGAAGTCAGTTATGAAACTCTCATAGCACACTTACCATGAATGCCTAAGAATATGTCCTCATTGCTGAGACATTACTAACTAACCAAGTGGCACCACATGAAACAGTTCATGTGCTGGATTCGTTTTAAGGCTTGCTCCTCACCAGGTGGTATTATTTACAAAGCTAAGGGTGATGCTCTTTAACAATTGGGAATGGTACAAGAGGTACCTAAGAGCCCTATTTGCAGGGAACTTAAAAAATGGAGGACAGTGTATTTATTAATTAGCAACAGTGAATTTTAGAACAGTCATGGTGTGGCACTGGACTGCTAACTGCAAGGTCCTTGGAAACCCTATACAAGTGACCCTATGCACAACAGAAAGAAACACTGCGCCATCCTCACAATTGAAACGCTAGAGCCCATTGCTGATGCTTCTGTGTTAATTCATTTTGTTGGGGTTCAAATGTTCTTCTCCAGAGACTTGTCTCTCTTGATACCTTGTCTGAAGTATGAAAGACAAAGTCTCACCATCCTGGTTGTTAAAGAGCATTTTGGCTGTACTTCTTCCCACACAGATTTGTTTATTCTTCTGGCAGTCCACGGTACTTTTCTCCAATTATCATAACGTTATTTATTGGTCCAGTTGTGACAATTTTTGTTATTTTTTAAACTGAGTTGCAATCCATATTGAAAGCGGTGTTCTTTGATCTTCATCAATAAGCATAAGTCCTCTTCACTTTCAGCACGCAAGATTCTATCATATGCACATCACACGTTGTTAATGAGTCTTCTCTAATCCACGAAGATGCCATGTGCTTCTTCATATAATCCGGCTTCTCAAATTATTTGCTCAGCATACAGATTGAACAAGTATGGTAATATAATACAAAGCTGATGCATACCTTTCCTGAAAAAGGCAAGTTAAGAACAGTGTGTATAGTATAATCCTATTTAGGAAATAATAAAAATAGTATCTAGATCTGTATTATATTTATGTTACTAACCACAAGGTTTGAGGTTTAAACCTACCAGCCACTCCTCAGAAACCCTATACAGGATTGCTATGAGTCAGAACCAACTCAACAGCACTTAATAACAACAACATAACATATATTGCATGTTATATGTGTTTACTGCCCCATACATTGTGTGCATATGTGTATATACAATATAGGGAAGAATCTGGAAACAAATGCAGATATGCTTCAGACCTTAAAAAGAGGACCCCTCTGGGGAAGAGGGACCACTTTCAGTGTGCACAGTGTACTTTATATGTTTCTGTTTGATTTGCACCATTGTAAAGTACACGTGTTGCTTTTATAATGAAAAAGAGGAACAGAAATAACTCGGGACAATGAGCTAGCAACCAAGATTATGAAACTGAATCATTTATCCAAATTTATAATAGAATAGTTACATTGGTAGAGCCAGCAATTTTCTAAAGAGGAATTAAAATATTTAAATTCAGATTCTTATGGCCAAGAGTCAGGTTTTATGCAATCACAAAAACTAGGATTACATCCCTTCACTTTAGTACAAATCAGGTTTTGTAAGAACAGGCTAAGGGCATAGATAATCTATCAAAAGACCTTTACCCTTTACTTCTTTCCCATAGCAATGGGTGTTCTGAAAGGACAATGAATGGGTCACAGCAAATCCTACCAAATGGAGGGACTGACTATGATTGCATTTTAATATACATATATAAAGTATGGCATTGTCATACCCACTTTTTCTAAAGGTGCTCTTCAGTATAATAAGTCTTCTTTGAAGAAAGGGCTCTGTGGGTAAGTACGTTTGGAAAATGCAGGATTTAACACATCAAACAAGTTTCTTTACAGCAGGACTTTTTTAAGATACAAGAGCAGGAGAATGAAGTATGCAAGGTCTCCCAAAGTATTTGACAACAGTCATGTGTTTTGAACCTTGTATCCCAGGCCAGTACAATGTCTGCACCTTGTTGAAAGCTATGCTTGAAGAAAAGGACAGGAGGAAATTAACAGGAAGAAATAAAAGATGGAGTTCATCATCATTTTCTTACCTCCCTAAAGCTTTACACTAGGTCTAAATCATTGTAATGAACACTGATCTCAGAATCTAAATTTTGAGTTAATGGGATGCATATTTATAACAAATCACTTGTGGATTTTGGGGAAAAAAAAATCTCAGGCCCTGACCTGAGAGGGTTTAATTCACATATTCAAGAGTGGGATCTAAGAGGCTCATTTTTAAAAAGCAGGCAATTTAGACCTTTATAATTCATGGATTAGGTTGATAAATACTGATTCATGAAAATAAAATTCATCTACAGGCTAAAAATGAAATGGAACAAATTAATTACCTTCAAACAGTAAGAACTGTCTAAGTGGAACACACACCAATAGGAATCAATATCATGTAGGGAATAGTTAAATGAAACACATAATATAGTACCTTTGGAGTAAAATATTTCCTTCTAATGTCATTATGTCCTGCAAAATCAGTCTGGCCACAAAGCTTTGACCTATGCGTGTTCTTTTTTCTTGTACCAGAATCATATTTATTATAACTGAATCCAAAGCACTTTAAAGTTTAGTGAAGCCTGTGGAAGCTTGAATGGAAGTGACCCAGGGTTGTTGCATTGACAAATCACAGACTTTAACATCAGACACATTTAGATGTGCCTCTGGGTTCTGTCTAGAGTCCTGGTGTGGTGCTACAGTATAAGCCCTGGACTGCTAACCACAGGTTGGCGGTTCAAGCCCACCAGCTACTCCTTGGAAACACTGTACAGGATTGCTATGAGTCAGGACTGATTCAACGGGATTTAATAACAACCACTTATTAATTGTATGATTTTGACTGAGTTACTAAACCTCTCTAGTTCTCAATAGTCATCATCTATAAAATGGAATAATATTTCTATTTATATCAAACAATTGTTGTGAAGATCAAATTAAATGTGATGATTTATTTAAAGTATATTCAACAGTAGCTATTAGTTGCTACTTATGCATTGATTTAACATCCTCTGTGTGTGGGATTTTAAAGTCTTCTTTGTGTTTGTCAAAAACACTAATGAATGTATCCCTTTGTCTTGATACATAGCATAGTTGAGCAATATGGCATTATTATCCAATATTTATTTACTTACTGTGTTGGTATTTAAGGAACCCTAGTGTCAGCTAACTGCAAGCTTGGTGGTTCAAATCCATCAATTGCTCCAAAGGAGAAAGATGAGACTGTCTGCTCCTGGAAAGATTTGTAGTCTGGGAAACTCTATGTAGGATCTCTATGAGTTGGAATCAACTCGATGTCAGTGGAGTTTATATTATTATTTATTATTAATATTTCTCATTGTTTCCATTATTAACAGAATTTAATAAATGATGTAGAACCAAACCCACTTTGGGAATAATTCTAGAGGCCAGTTTGGGTTTTAAGTGTCATTATGTTTGTTTTCCCCATGAGCTATAAAAATGCCCTGTGCAATTCAGTGGTTTAGTATGCTTGTAACACTGTCCACACCTGTCCTTCCACATGGAAGAATTGCAAAAATCATTTGCTAGACTTTACATCCTTTTATGAAAAATGCAATCTTTATAGCATCAAAACAGAAAGACTCATGTTATTTTTGTTTTAACTGTCTCCTAACCGAAACTCTCATCTTCAGTGGAACCCAATATGACCTTGTTGTTTGCTGTTGTTGTTAAGTGTCTGCTAGTCAATTCTGACTCATAGTCACCCTGTACAGGGTTTCCAAAGAGCAGCTGGTGGATTTGAACTGCTGACTTTGCGGTTAACAGTCCAGTGCTTATACTACAGTGTCACACCAGGAATCCTCTCTGATCTTAGAGAACAACATAATCTGTAAAAACCAGCCAAATAATAAAATACTCTATTCTCTTTGTTTCTTTTTGCGTGGAGAATATATATACACTGGACCAGTCAAGCTTACATCAGGGTTAAAGTGTTAACAATTCAGTGGCTGTATCTAAACTGATTGCCCACATTTTGACACAGTGGTAGTGGTCATGGCTATGTGCCGTGGAGTCAGTTCCAACACAGTAAATCCTCCTAATTCAGATCCTTCTAATGCTGCAGAGAGGTAAACTTAAAGTGAGCAGAAGCAATCATAGAAAGGCAGAAATAGTTCTGGATTCAAGCCCATGTAATTCATTATGGAAACATTTTAAATTCCCAAATATTGGGTTGTGTTCAGTATTATTAATGTTAAGTAGCAGTAGGCGATGATGAGTTGAGGTGAATTCACACTATTGTTGTTGCATGCTGATGAATTGATTTTCAACTCCTAGGTACCCTATGTGACCGAGTAGTATTCTCCATAGGGGTTTTCTAAACTTAATCTTATACCAGCTGAACATGAAACCAGCAGGTAAGTTTGAACTACAAAACTTTTGGTTAGCTGCGGAATACTTGGCCATGACACCACCAGAGCTCCTTGAATGCACACCATTCTAGGGGAAAAAAGTATTTCTAAATTTATATAGCCAGAGATTACAATGAATAGATTTATGTCATTTTAATCAATAATGTTTGGACTTGACAATTACAAAATAGGTTGTCTTCGTATTACCTCTTGGTTATAACACTCTAAAGCTAATCTAAACTAACAAATATTACATAATTAAGATGTGCATTCGTTTAGACATTTTCACCTATCAACAAACTTTGGAGTCAGTTTGGTGAAAACGAGACACTTTCATATACCCTAGTCATGCCCAAAAAGGAGACATTAAAATCAGTGGTTCTCAACCTTAATTGTACATTGGCATCATCTGGGAGCCCTAAAAATCCCTAATACCTTCTGACCTAACCCTAGAGATTTGATGTAATTGGTCTGGGGTACAGCCTAGACATTGACATTTGAAAATACTCCCAGTCAAGGTGGAGGGCCACTAACCTGAACACACTGTGATGCATAAGGAAATGGAAAACAGCCCTTGTCTTTCTCTCAGGATAAGGGGATAGGATAGACTGAACAATGGCTCTTAAAAATGTCTATTCCTAATGCCCAGAATGTGACCACACAATTGGAGGGTGACGATAGGAGTCTTCCAGTGTCCACAGGAGGGGGACACATATTTTATTTTTTTGCATACATTCATTTGTGAATTGAATCAAACTTAACTTCCTTGTTCTCCCCCGGGACTTAGAAGGTAGGATTCATTTATCTCAGAGACCTCCCCCTGAGATGACTGTTTCTGCTTCTTGAAGCTCTGCAGCTTTGTATATTCTTCCTATATCCAAGCCTGGTTTACTATGGTCCATTAATTCTGAGCTCCCAGATCCCATTCTTCTGAGAACTTTTCTTTTGTTGAATAAAATGGAATATTAAATGGGGAAACTAACTAAATAAAAATACATTCTTACTTTTATTTCTGGCAGCATGTATACTTTCTAATATTACAAATATTAATGACACTACTTATAGGGATCAATCTGGGGCTGTCAGCCACTGCCAATGGAGACACGATCTACCAGAACAATCAGCTGTCAAGCATAAAAAAGATTTTCCAGCATGTTCATTTGAGAAAACGTAGATATTGCTTTACCAAACAATATCTCTCAGTGATACTATGTTATGTTGTAATAGTAAACCTTCTTTGACTAAACATGAAAGAAACGTTGTTAAAATCTCCTCGAACCATGATACTTTAGATGAATCTATCAGCAAATACGAGTCAGTTTTGGTGTATGGTGGCAGAGTCAGGAAAAATGGAAGGTCATAAGTCCTGTGGAACCTGCTGAGGAAGCTGCTTGATCATCAACCAGCCCAAGAGTGTTAGAAAATGATACAAAAACAAACAACAAATAATGATCATCAAACACATTTATTTATTCTCTCTAAATACATTTTCACATGATTTCCACAATACAGTAACAAAAAACAGAATGTTACAATTCCAGTCTCTGACTGACTGGGGCAGATAATCTTGGGGGTGGGGGGTGAAGCAAAACATCATACATCTGTATTTCTAAAAGAGATTAACTTCACTCACCTAGAAAAGTCCAGCTCCTCAAAACTATTCCAATCTGTTCAGTATCAGCAATATGAATCTTTTGTATAATAACTTGTTTTCTGAAGCAACATGGGAATTTGGGCTGTCCAGTTGCCATTCTCACACTACTACAACTGGTAGTGGTGGTAGTTGTGTACCATTGAGTTGGTTCTGACTCATAGAGTTTCCAAGACTTTAGAAGAGCAGAAATCTTTAGAAGAGCAGAAAGCCTCATCTTTTTCCTGCAGAGTACCTGGTGGATTTGAACTGCTGACCTTGCAGTTAGCAGTCCAACATGTAATTCACTATGTCACCAGAACATCTTCATCTACAGCGAGAGTCCCTTTATCTCACCAAAGGAAATTTTAGCCAGAACAATCTTTCTTATTGTTAAATAATATATTTATACCCCTCCCCAGGTGAATTTCACCGTTCAAATAGGAAGATCCAGTTACATCAGATTTTTGAGGTGCTCACATGTCAGTTTGTGCCAAGCAAAATCCAAGAGATTATTTTCATCATTAATCTTTGTAACTAATAAAGAAGACTATACGTCTATAAATACCAGCAGACTGAAAATCTGAGAGGAGTATTTTACCAGTGATGCTTTACCAGAGCTCCTTGATGAAGATGATGGACTAAAGTAAAACTTCTACATGGTCTATTAATAGAGAACTCGGATTAATGAAGGATTATGTCATAATGAGTCTGCCTGCAGAGTAGCTTCAGTTCTGGTCCTTTGCTGCCAAAATACAGTTCTCATTTCCAACAAACACAGTCTATCTGAGAGAAAGCACAGAGCCCCTTTAGAACTGGAAAGTCCTGTGCATAATAATGAATGTCTAACTCTTCTTTTGCCAAAGAGCTTCAGCACTTTCAATGTCATAGGTCAATGCAGTGATTCAGAGGGGGCCTGATCCTTATCTAAGCTTTTGCAACAAAATTAGAATGTGCTGTAGTCTTATTAAAGAAATGTTTGTTCCTCCATCAATGAGCTGAAAAGAAAGCAGCTCAATGTACTTTTGCAAATTACAGCAATAAACTGCTTGAATTAACTGCTTTATTACAAATATTTAATTATTCTGAGGGTTAAATATCCAACATTTTGGAAAGGCAAAATTAGCAGTCCACTTGATAACCTACTTCATTTAAAATCTGTTACAACGTTTATTTATTTTTTATTTTATATTTAAACAATTCCCATTTTCTTCATTGTGATTTCTGCCTGTTTCTATTTGAATGAAAACAAGAAAACCTACAGTTCTCAATTTTGAAGTCAATTGTCAAGAAAATCAATTTGTAATCCATGAAAAATTACAAAAGGCAGACGTTGTCTTAATTTCCTATAAATGTAGTTACAAAAATGAAACGTGACTCAAAACACAAAGTTAAGGCCAGCCACATTTTAAGTACAACTCATTTCAAGTTAGATAAAATAACATTTTATTGTGATGATGATTAAAATAGTTGCTGCTGAAATATTAAAATTCACTCTTCTTTAAAATAGAAAGGGTCTTTATGTTAAAAGAAACCTCAAGAAATACATGTTGAACAAAAAGCAAAATATTCGCAAAGGAAAGTTCTTTTTACTCAGACAAAATAAAATTCAGTTAGTCAATCAGAATCTGTTTTTCATTTACTAGTTTGGTGGTAGCAACACAGATGAAAATTATTATTAAAAAAACTCATCATTTTATCTGTTTTTATGTTGTTAAAATAAGAAAGTGGAGAGCATTTTGCCAACGGGCAAAGGAAAATATGAAGCATGATATATTTCAACAGAGAGACATATCAAAGCATTATTATCATCTCTCTCCACTTACTGTTTGGATTCACTAATCTACATCACTAAATTGACCATTCAGTGCCAGAAAATCTGCCATGTAGGTCTCGACTTTTCATAGCAGCTCTTAAATGTGCATTCGGAAACTACAAAGTGCTGAATATATTTCCAGTCTTTTTATACTACGATTTACAATTAATGACCTTAAGCAATGTCATGCATGTAAAGCAAAATTATGAGACCACCCTGGTTTAGAGCCGAATAAAGGTATAGAATCAAACTTCATTATCATTCAAATTTAATAGGGGAAGAAGAACAGCAATTAAAAAAAAATCCAATAGTAATATAGATAAGTCTATTTTCTACTTTTATTTTGTCAAAATATCCTCCTTTACTTGTGTTTTGTTATTACCAGCTCAGAGTAAGTAGACAATTATCTAAGCTTAATGCCAAAAGTAATAATGCACTGAACACATTCAAAATCCTTGTGCCACATCAGCCAGTGCTGTCGGAGATAACACATTTATCAGTTGCTCCTTAGAGCAATAGAGGGTTTAAAAATTTGGCTGCCCAGGCTGACATTTAGTGAAATCATAGTTACAGCTTGATTCAGAACCCAACACAGGAAACCCTGATAGTGGGGTGACTCGGCTGGCAACATGCCTCCTGATACCCACATGAACTGTGGACTACTTTCTGTTCCACTACTTCCCATGAAAGAAGTCCTTTTACTTCCCTGCTATAGTTGGCACACTGCCCTTTTCATGGACCCAACGAACCGTCATCTTGGATGTAACAAATTAGTACATTCTCAGAATAATAATAAGTGCAGGCATGAAAACAACTATTGTTTTTATTTGGAAATGAAGTAACTAACTCATTTTAACTGGGTGACTTTTTCAGTGTAGCTCTACAGGAAAAAAAAAATTACATATATATATATATATATATATATATATGAACGGTCAGTTCAGTTCCAGGAGAAATATAACACACCATTTGCTGTAGAAATCCAGGGAAAGGCAAAAGTATAGGAAAAATGGCATTTGTTGTACAGAGTAAAAAAGAGAGTAAAAGGTTTGAAGGGAATACAAATGTGAGACAAATAATGTTTCCATTTCAAATTACAATCAAAAGAATTAAGGTTGGAAATGAGTATGATATGTAATTGATTTTTGATATTAGATTTAGATTTCTTTGCTAATAGGTCTGCTAATAATTGTATATGATAATGTACCATAAATTACATATATAGCCACATGTATATAAAACTAAGAGTTTTAAAAAATGACCTCCAGGTGTATTTTTAAAATAACAGAAGATTAAGGCTCTTAAAGCAATAGAGAATAACATAAATTTGCTTTCATACACTGATGATAATGCTAAAATTTTATATTTTCCAAAAAAAAAAATATAATCCTTTTTACAATACATAATCTATACATATGTGTGTGTATGTGTGTACATGTTTGTATATCTATCATTGGAATTTTTTATTATGTTCATAAAGAAAAAGAAAAAAAGTTAATATTTATAAATTTATATTGAAGTCAAATCTGTTTTAAGGCAGAGCCATAGATTTATAGGAAACACTTTTCCCCATTATTGTGGACGGGGAACTGTCATCTTTCAGAGTCAGGAACTTTGAAAAATACAACTATAAAAACTATGGTCATGAGAATCTTTATAACAGCTTTACCTGAGATTTGAATAGCAAGTATATCACTTAAGTAGAAGATAAAATGAAATTAGAAGAATTTTCAAGAAGTATGAAATAATAAAGTATATATATGTACATATATAATCAATATTTCAGTTATTTTCCAATTTAGGTGTCAACTCAAAATTATAATCTAAAAGTCATAGTAATCATTAACTGACTTTTAATTTGCTCTTGCTCTGATCACTTTAAACAAATCATGGTATTTGATGTAAAACTGTACCACAAATTTACTAAACTTTCTGGTTCAAATGTGTTCAAGAATATCTCATTATAAATGGAGACAGTCCTGAAAAGGCAGCCAAGCATGACTAAAAAGATCACTCTTTTACACAAAAAATAGCCTTCTTATTTTACTCTTTGTTGAAAAGACATTTGGCCAGCCACAAGGGAAATACATAATCTACTTTTATATTCAAATAATTTATTTGAAAACTCTATCGTTACAATGACCCTAAAACAATTCTGGATTGAATATACATATTACATGGGTTTATGTGATCTTAATCATTGACTTGTTTTCATGTGTTAGCAATGACATGCACAATTCTTTTTTAAAAGAGGAAAACACCTTCATATGCCTTCATAAGAAATTTTACCACAAAGTAAAATTTCCTCTGAAGTGAAATACATGGTCCTAATGTGCTATATAATCCTGTAAATAATTTTATGCATAAGGTCAAGTTTGAACACTGTAGTTCTTTTCCTGTAACAGTCTATCAATTTAACTTAATATACATTCCAACACACAATCTCTCTGGTAACAACATGTCAAAAATTATGCCATCATAATTTGTCTTTTTAGAAAGACAAATGGCAATATTTGTTCAACACTTTTTTCCTTTTTCTAAAACCTCCCTCTACATAGATTTGTTGTTTTCAATTCTGTGAATTTTTTGTTTCAATGCTGTGACAACAAGGCTGATTTTACGAACTCCAAGTTATTGTGAACTTCACTATGAAACATCCCTCTCCACCTGCTTCCCCCCCTCCCTGCAAGCCTACTGGCCAAGGAGCCAAAGAAATGTGTTTACCCATTTACTTTTAAAGAAGATACCATTTCATTCACTCCAGATACTTCCAACTATGTAGCAGCAAAAAAAACAGCTTACACTGAGGAGGAAAAGCAAAAGCTTAAAGCAATTAGTTTCCTCCTAAGTACTTTAGCCCTGCTTATTTAGTTTTTTTAAAAAAACAAGCAACCATACAATGAATTTCAAGCAGTCATACAAAGCATTGAAAGTAAAAACTATTTCTACTGTCTTAATTCCCTTTCATCCTTGCACACACAAACGAGAGGAAGTAGCTATCACATTTGTGCCCTAAAACTGATCACTCAGAGGGTCTAAAAAGTTTTCATTGCTTTCCACCTGTATTTTTTTTCTCTGACTTTGCAAGGTAAACATAAGCTATTTCCAGCTTTGATACAGAAGACCGAATTGTAGAATGTCGACTTGTCTTGCACATTCAGGATGCCTCCCTAGACCCTGTCACTCTCCCATAGAGGCAGAATGAGTATGTGTGCTAACCACACATTGCAGGACAAAGGAACTAATTCATGGGGGAGGGGAGACCACACACCATTTATAAGGTTTGTTCAGTTTACAAGAAAACTATTGTCAATGCTTTGTTGATTCATTATGAATGACCCCGCATGACAAATAACAAGTGGCCTCCTCCTTGCTGAGCCTCACCAGCATGCTTACTGCTTTCAAGGCAAGACCAGGATCCACTGTGCTAATGATTATTTAAGGACGCATGCATAGTAAGTGAGATGGTTCTGATCACAGATGTAGCCATCAGGTTGAAGACTGGATGACACTGTGGCTCTGATGCCCAAAAGATCCCCCACAATAGCACAGTACTTGCTATTACTGTACAAAACTGTGATGATGAAGAACCAAATTCCACTAGAGGGAGTGAAAAGAGCGAGGAAAGGATCATAGAGACACTGGCTCTATGCAGGGTCCCACCACTAGGACATTTCAGTTACTATGAAATCTTCTTGTCCCCCACCTACAAAATGGCACTAAAATAGGGTGTTGTGTTTTTTTTTTTGTTTTTTTTTTTAAAGGAAAATCACCTTAAAATCTTTTGTTAGAAAATGCTATATAGTGCACAAGTATTATCTTCATCATCCATTGAACCTTTGTATTTTTTTCTCCCTATCCGGAGGGAAATAATAAATTGACATATTTTCTATCATCAGAGATCCTTTTAAGACCACAATGTGATTGCACTCCAGTACATCTCACACTTATCCCCATTAAAAACACACAAAGGGGTGAAAGCAGGGAAAGAAATAGGTAGGCATAAAGGGCAGCTCAGATAGTCTGTTGTACAACATGGGAGCTCTCTCCTAACCTGCCCCAGCCTCCAAGGCAGGAGTGTAACAACCACACAAAGAAGTCCACAAATGGACCCTGCATATATTCCAGTTGAAACTGGCTTCACAGTCGGTAAAAGCACACAGATTGCTCTCTCGAGTGACCATTTGATTGCAGATCAGCTATATATTCCCCTATTGCTCCAACAACCCTGAATGGCACCCCGTATCTTTTTAAGTGGTTGGTTTAGTTGGAAATGCAGGAAAGAAATCCCTTCCTCTGTGGTGCCTACATAGTCAGTCACATTAGCTTTTTCTTTTCTTGCTCTTCTTCTTTAAAGGAATAAAGAGACTTTGAAAATAAATTCCGACCTTGAAGAAGAAAAGTTCCTTGTTGACCAGAGGTAGAAAGAATCCTTCCAATTCATGCTTTTTCTTTGGTTCTACCAGCTACATGATTTCCTAGGCCACCAAGTGGTTTTAAGAGGTGAATAGAGTATTTCAAGCTGGACAATTTGACAGTATAGGATAAACACTGGACTGCTTACCATGGATAGGTGGTTCAATCCCACCAATCCCTCTTTGGAAACCCTGTACAGGGTCGCTATGAGTCAGAACTGAATCAATGGGATTTAACAACAACAACAACATCCAAACTCTTTGGGAGTGCTATGGCTCTGTAGGTTAAGCAGTGGACTGTTAACCACAAAATTGGCTGTTAGAACCCACCAGCTTTTCCTTGGGAAAAAGATGATGCTTTTTGCTCCTGCAAAGAAAACCCTATACAAGGTCACTAGACAGCACCTAACGAAAACAACAACCCAAACCCTGTATTCAGGTAGTTCTGATCCCATATGTGAAAAATGACATATATGTAAGGTTTTCTGAAGTAGTGTTTATGATTGTCACAGGTTTGAAGCACTTTAAATGTCCATCCATAGAGCTACCTATATTATGGCAGAAGCATACAATTAAGTCATATACAACATAAAAAAGAATGAGGCCTGGATGCAAAATGATCTTCAAGACATTGTTAAGAGAGAAAACAAACAATAAAAAAACTAAGAAGCAGACGAGTAGCAGCTCTGAGAATCCTTTTATGAAGAAAGGAGGGACATAAAAAAATATATTATATTAAAAAAATGCATTGTTTCCCACTCAATAGTTCTCATCGTGTCTAAACAGGTCTGGTGAGAGGAGACTAGGATAAGATTCTTATGATTCAGTAGTGAGTAATTGTTATCATGACTAATTGAGACTGTTACAACAATAAAGAGAGAAGTTTTATAACAAAGGGGGGAGTAATTAATCTTACAGTCCAGGAACAGAGGACTCTAGGACCATCAAGGGGGATGAGCACAAGCAGAATATGGGATCCTATCCAGAGAAGCAGCGACACCAGAGATGGAGGCAGAGATGAGGACATGGAGAGACGGAGCAGCTGAGGATGCTAGACAGATGGAAAGAGAAAGGCGGTGTGCTGGAGGCCAGGAGGTAGGCTGGCAGAATGTGTCCTTTGGTTGTTTAAATGGTTATATATTCCTGAATGTTTTGTGTATATAAAAAAATAAAATAACAGAGGAAATGAGGGAATAGAAGCAAATACTGTTGAATGATGATGCACAGAGATTGTAATCATTGCAATGACATGATGAGTGTAAAAACAATGTTCTACCATATAAACTATCACTCAATTCACAGTAAAAAAATTTAAAACAAACAAACAAAAGATAATGGGATTTCATCCAGAATGTTCTAAGGTAGGACATTCCCACTTAAAAGGACAAGCAGACCAGCCTGGAGCAGCTAGAGGAACAGAAGATACTTCTTGAAAGAAAGACTAGCAGGCAAAATCCAAAACAAAATGGCAGTCTGATTGGTACTACAAGAAAAAGCAAGTTGTTTGCAGGGGTGCCAGAAAAGCAAGCAATCAAGTCCCTACAGGGCAAACCCCCTTCCAAGACTGAAACTCAAAGGGAATACATAAGCAGGCATGTAAGCTTGCTGGTGACCACATAGGCCTACTGGTGAGTGGAAGAGGGGGAAAGGCATCAATGAGATATGGGCTGAGTTTGACCATGTTCATAGATCCCGTCGATCTGGAGATGAGAAAGAGATGAGGAAGGGCTGATTGTTTTGAAGTATGGTGAGACCTGAGGACTCCTGGGCCCATAGACAAGGACATAGCCATGGAGGGCTAGAGCTGAGAGTGAAGCATGCAGCTGATATGAAGTGAGCGGAGATGCACAAAAATGCCCAAACTTGCAGATAGTACCCCTTTGACCTAGCTTTGATGGCTGGATGATCAGAACTTGACTAGAGGATACAGCCCAAAAAACAACAAAACCAGAGGGAATGATTATATATTCCTGAGTGTTTTTATGTACATCCAAAACAAACAAACAAACAAACAAACAAACAAACAAACAAAACCAGAGGGAATAGAAGCAAATAACAATGATTATGCATGGAGGGGATTGTAATCATTGCCATGAAATGACAAGTGTAAAACCAATGTTCTCCCATGTAAACTATCACTTAATTCACAATAAAAACTTCAAAAACCAAAAATATGAAACCTACTCCCTCCTCCAAAAAAGCATTGTTCATAGGTTCCATGAAAGCAGAGTCTTTGTTTATTTTGATCACCCCTGTTACCCTAATGGTTGTTATTTTTGTTGCTGTTAAGTGCCATCTAGTTGGTTCTGACTCATAGCAACCCTGTAGAGAGTTTCTAAGGAGCGGCTGATGAATTTGAACTGTGACCTTGCTTTTCAAACCAACCTTGAAGTCCAGTGCATTATCCCACAATGCCACACCAGGACATAGACTTACAATGCTCTAAAAGCTTCATGCTTTGCTAACTACTGTATACCATATCCACTCTAAAGAACAGTTATACTTTTACTTTGCTATCACCTGGTAGCCCCTATATGACACAATCAACCACTTTTCTAAGGATAAAGTTTAAAATCATTCCGTGTAGTGTTGAGTTTTACCAGCATTATTCTATTGATTTGCCAATAAATGACACTTGTGTAACACAAAAATTTCAGCACGTTCAATTCTGGGTGCACAGTCAACTAATGGCAAATGAGGTGTTGCTTATCATGGATTGTAGGAAGAAGAAATAAATCTGCTTTGGTAGAAGTACAGCCAGAATGTTGCTTATATGTGAGGATGATGAAACTTCATTTTTTTCCTTTTGTTTACTTTGAACATGTTATCAGGAGTTACCTGATAAGAAGGGCATCATGCTTGGTAAAATAAAGGGTCAGCCTAAAAAGAGGATCGACAGTAGCTGCAACAATGAGCAATGGGATCAAGCATAGCAGCAACTGTGAGATGGTGCAGGATTGGACAACATTTCATTCTTCTATACATGAGATAACTCTGAATCAGAACCTAACAATAACATTTGACATCCTCAAGCTTCCTTTTGTTGATTCTCCAGAGTCCAAAGGCACTTCATGTCTTTACTAGTTTCCTTTATAACCTGGCGCCTGTCCATCCTACACATATCTCTCTTTTCAGTAAGACTCGTCTCCTCAGATCCTCTCCCTTCTCAGTTCTCTTAGGTGGAACTCTTCTCTGTCTCCCTCTCTGTCTATCCCCCAGCCCACCTTTGTTCTCTGTGATGAGATTAAGTTCACTAAGATCTTTGAGGCCATGATTCTGTGCCCTTGGGAAGTCAATGGCGAACACAATATTTCTGAAGTCAAGGAGTTTACAATTTGGCGTGAGGGTTGGCTAGTGATAACTGCTACAATGAAGTGATTACAGGGTTTTCTGGGTACACTAGGTATAAAAAAAGATGAATACCTAATGCTGAGTAAGCTTCCTCGAGAAAGTAAAATGTACTCTAAGCCTGAAGGATATTTAGGAGTTAACCAAAGGAAGAAGGATAGAAAGGTTGAAGCAGAGATCAACATTCTAAGCCAAGGACATGCTTTATGATTTCTAGTAAGCTTGTGGAGTCCATTTTAGTTGACAAGTCTTTTCCTCAATCCCTAGGTTTTTCAAGTACATGGAATATTGTTGTAATTGTAAATATTAGATTAAGCCATTACAATTATTTTACAAAGTCTTTAACATGAAAGCTTAAGATTTGCCAATAGAAAGCCTCAAACTCACTCCCACTGAGTCAATTCCAACTCATAGTGTTTACAATACAGGGTTTCAAGGCTGTAAAACTTTACAGGAGCAGAAAACCTCATCTATGGCCCATGGAGCAGCTGGTAGGTTTGAACTTCTGACCTTTCAGTTAATATTCCAGTGCTTATTCTACAGCTTCACTGAGATCCTTTTGCCAGTTGAGGAATTGCCTATTTCTTTGAATAATTTTGTTGTTGATGTTAAGTGCTGTCGAGTTGCTTCTGACTCGTAACAACCCTGTATAGTGTTTCTGAGTAGTGGCTGGTGAGCTTGACAAAACATTGACCATATGGTCCAAATAGACTTTGCAATCCAGCACATTAACCCACAGCACCACACCAGGACTCTTGAATAATTTAGGCACACAAAAATGGAGCCGAATCTAGGGCCATGGAGAGTAAGTCTCCTAATCATACATACTGGGCCCTCCAAAAAATAAACAAACGTTAGAATGGGTTAAGAAAATGTGCCTTTTATATTATTTACAACTTCACCCTATGAAAAATCTTGTTCAAACCGACCTTGTGGTCCAGTGCATTATCTGGCAGTGCCACACCAGGACTACTAGCATCTAATCACCATTAAAAGGCAGGGTAGAGATTCAGTATTTGTGTCTGGAGACCTATTCTCCTTTTCTTGTCTGACATTTAGGAAGGCCTTTCTTGAATATTTCTGAATCTGTATGTGGAACCAAGCTTTAAAGAGAGAAATACTAACATTTGGAGGCATGTTTGGTGGAGGCAGCAGGGAAGGAAGAGAAACTCAGAGCAAGAAAGGCAGGTGTTGTTTGCATAATGGCTCCTTCCCACCTGGGGAGTCTCCTTTCAGGTAAGATCATTGGCTAGTTTGTGTTCTGTTAAAATGAACATTAGTTTTCTCATCTGAAACTGGACACAATGATACTTCTCAGCTCTCCTGTAAGGAACAAAATTAAAATCTGAGAAGAGCTGATATGCTTCAGCTTGGTGATCCAGAGGCACCAGTGTGAGACACATGTAAGCCCCAAACACAGGGTGATATTAGGGCCTTACAGTGTGTTTCTAAACCTCCATGTAAAATGGGGATAGCAATTTCAACTACACCCTAGGAGTGACTACAGATAATTGTAAGAGAAGTAAACATATAGAGCACATGCTGCTGTTGTTCTTAAGTGCCTTTGAGTCGGTTCCGACCCATAGTGACCCTGTATAGGGTTTCTGAGAAGTGACCGGTGAGCTTGAACCGCCAACCCTGCAGTTCAAACGGCTTTGAAGTCTGACGCATTAACCCACAGCGCCACACCAGGACTCCATGGTGATGGTGGTGATTATGTGCTGTGGAGTCGGTTCCAACTCATAACCCCGCATAAGGTTTCCAAAACTATAAAGCTTTATGAGAGCAGAAAGCCTCATCTTTCTCCCATGGAACAGCTGGCAGTTTCAAACTGCTGACCTTGAGCTTAGCAGCCTGACTTGTAACTACTATACTACCTGTGACTAATGCTACAGAGCAGTGCACTCAGAATTCTGTCACCAGAATGAAAGGCATCAGGAGATCTTTATTCTTTCACTCAAAGGACCGTCCAATGCTCTAAAAATATAGCTACCCTTCAGATGCTAATCACTCTTAAGCAAAAGCTCCTTATATTTTAAGGGATGACATTTCTGTAAACAATTCTTAATATTCTTTTTTCAGTGAACTTTGCTTCGACTTGGCAACAGGTGGCCTGTGAAATTATATAAATGGCTTGCTACCATTCCACTTGCTTTCTACAGTGCTTAGCCAAAAGAAAAGGAACACTCACTCTAAATCCACCTCTCCACCACCATCCCCATCACAGCCGGTTCCTAAGCCACCGCATACACATTGCTGTGTCATTGTACCACGTTGTGAATTCTCAGAGCTGTGAGGAAACACTAGGGAAGCTACATACCTTCCTAAATTTTCACGCAGGTGAATAGAAATAACCTTACACCTGGGATGATGATGAAGCTATTTGCTGGGAAACAGGGTTCATCCCACTTAACAGGAATGCACAGAAGTAGGCTACCTGATTAATACTTAGATTATCACAATTTTTGGGGGGCTTCAGCTCAGATGGGGAAATTTTCTAACAATATATTGTATTGCACTTATTTTACATTAACACACAATATTTATTCATAGAGAATTTGTACAGCATAGAAAGTATAAAGAAAATGAAAATCACACAGTATCTCAACTTGCTGTGGAAACCCTGTCAATTTTTCAGCTTTTTACACAATCACACACCCTTACACATTTTTCACAAATTTGGAATTACATTGTATATACTTGTCAATAATAAGCTGCTTTAAAAATGTAACATATCATGAACATCTTCCTATACCATTAAATAGTTTTCTAAAACATTTTAATGGCTAAATGATGGAGCTCTGGTAGTGTAGTGGTTACGAATCAGGCTGCGAACCACAAGGTCAGCAGTTCGAAACTACCAGCTGTTCCGCAGGAGAAAGATGAGGCTTTCTGCTCCCGTAAAGATTTCCAGCCTAGGAAACCCTGTACAGGGTCGCTATGAGTTGGAACTGACTCCACGGCACACAACAACAACAACAAATGATGTTCTATTATATGTGTATACCAAGATTTATTGCAAGAATCTCCTATTGTTGAATATTTATTGTTACCAAATTTTTAGTATTATAAATAACTGCTATGAATAGCCTTATATGTAACTTCTACTGCACATTTCTGTTTGTTTTCTTAAAAGATTCTTAATAAAATTATTGTTTTATAAAGAAACCATTATAAACACATTATAAATATATGTATACTATATATTATATATTTTGTTATTCCGACTCATATCAACCCTGTACAGGGTTTCTAAGAAGCATATGGAGAGTTTGAACCATCAGCCTTGTGGTTAGAAGTCCCCTGCTTATCCTACAGCACCACACCAGGACTCTGTGCATTACCTATACCGTTGAAATTTTTGCCATAGTTTGTGCCGTATGATGAAAAACAAGAAAGTCCCAGTTGCTTGTCATCTTATGTAACTGCTTCCATAAACTAGACTGTAAGATACTTTTTCTGCTTGACATCTAAACTCTCTGCCTACCCTCTCCTTCTACGCTATCTCCCTCCTCACACACTCCCCAAAGCACTTTAGGTTTTAGGCATTGGAGTACTTGCCAGTCTTGAATAATTCATGTCCTTTTATAGATGCAGGCCTTTGTACCTTCTGCTCTCTCCACTCAGAGTGCCTTTTCAGTGTAGTGAATGCTCTACCTGTTCCTCAAGGCTCAGTTCCAGCTTAAGTAAATTCCTTAACCTCTCTGTGCCTGGACTTACAAACTTCTGAAATGAACATAATATTACTTCCATACAGTTTTGTTTTGCTTTTTTACTTTTACTATTGTTGTTGTTGAGAATATATACCACAAACCATACAATTCAACAATTTCTCATTTCCAATTTAGTGACATTGATTATAATCTTAAGGCTGTCTAAGTATTCTAACACTCTTTTTTTTTTAAGCTTTTTGTTGTAAATTGAGTAGATCATCAGTTTTACATTTAACAATTCACACATATTTTGTTTCATCTCACTGATTGTAACCCTCACAATGTAACATCATTTATCCCACTTCCTTGTGTTTTCTGTTTCCATTCCTCCTTCTTTCCTAACCCTTCTCAATTTTGTCCTTGGGTAAATGCTACCCATTTGGTCTCAAATGGCTGATTATCCTAAGATGTGCATACCTCCCAAGTATTATTGTTCCTCTTACAGACATGACTATTTATGTTTGGTTGAGAATTAAGTCACATGAGCCTCTTTTTCTGAGTTATTCTTCCCCCACTAACATAAACTCTGATCTAATCTTTTCAGTTGCTGTTGTCAATTTGATTTCATGTTGATAGTTCTTAAAAGAGCATAATGCTTAAGGCAGACCTTTTGTTGCTAGTTAAGCTAAACTTCAGGGGATATTTTTTGGTTTAAGTTTGAAAGATTATTGTCTCAGGACAATAACTTCAGGGTCTCACCTACCCTCCATGGCTCCAGAAAGTGTAGAGTGAATGAGAATTATCAATTCTGTTCTATATTTTCCCCCTTTTGATCACGACTCTTCTGTAGAATCTTTTATCAAAATGTTCAGGAATGGTAACCAGACACCATGCAGCCCTTCATGGAACCAATTAGCCACATGTTCCACATCCTCCTTCTCTTCCTGATTCTTCTTCTTCCTCTGTTGCTCCACATGACTAGAGATAATTGTTGTACCTTGGTTAACTGCTTACAAACTTCTGAGACTCCAGACACTACAATGAACTAGGAGGTAGAACAGAAGTGCTAAATATGTTACTAGGCCAATTAGCTGGGCTGTTCCATGAAACTATGACTACAACCCTCCAAGCCATGGGAACAAATTCCCTGAAGTGTTTGGTTGTACATACACAGTCTCAGTAGCTACTCTTTTTTACACATATTTTCGGCATTTTGTGAATATACTACATAACTTTTGCCAATTCAACTTTTTAGAGGTGTACAGCTTATTGACAGCAATGACAATAATTGATTGTTCAGTCCTTTTCTTAATCAACCTAATTTTTTACTTAATATAGGTTTGAGGATCAATGAGTTAATTCTTTTTTATTCTTTGTAAGTTTTTATTGTGAATTGAGTGATAGTTTACACAGGAGAACATCAGTTTACTTCATCCTATCGTATTTTGTTTCATTGCAATGATTACAATCCCCTCCATGCATCATCATTCAACAATATTTGCTTCTATTCCCTCTGATTTGGTTTTTTGAAGTACACCAAAACACTTAGGAATATACAATCATTGAAATAATCAAAGGGCATACCCTGCAAGCCTACCCCCGGCCACCAGCACATAGCCCATCTCCCTCCATGAGTCTAGCATCCCTTGCCACTCCATCTGTCCATGTCATCATCTCTGCCTCCATTTCTGGCATTGCTGCTTCTCTGAATAAGGTCCCACACTCTGCACCTGCTCTTCTTCCTTAATGATCCCAGAGTCCTCCGCTCCAGGACGGCTAGGTCAACCACTACCCTCTTTTTGCTACAAAATCTCTGCCTTTACAGTTGTGACAATCACAGTCAGACATGATAACAATTAATGAGTCAATTCTTAAAGAGGATTTAGAATAAGGCTACTCAGGTCCCCCCCCCCCCCCCCCCCCAAAAAAAAAGCTAACTTGCCTAAGATCACAAGGCTAAGACTTGTACATGGAACTCGACTAAAAGAAGAAAGAAAAGGAGGAAAAAAAAAAAAAAAAAAAAAAACCGCTAAAAAAAAATTTACCTGTTTAATTTTTTTAATGTGATATTTGTGTTCCTCAACAGTTTACGTATAATTCCATTTGATCTTTGGGAGTTCATTAACTGACTACAGAGGCTAGACTCTTGAAGCGATAGCTTAGATCATGTTCACCAAAGTGTGGTCTTCCTATATCAGAATAACCAGGTGAATCACCTGTGAAAAATGCAGAGCTCAAGCTCCAACCTGGTCTTACAAACCAGAATCTCTGGTACTGGACTCCTAAGAATATAGCTTTTTTATATATATAATCAAGCTCAATATTACTAAGCATAATAAAGTTTGGGAGCTACTCATTCTTGTCTAAAACTCTAGGTCTGCAGATGAGAGAGCTAAGGCCCTAAGAGGTTAAGTAATTCTCCTTCAATAAAAGTGGGGAAAAAGCCCATCTAGTTTGTGGAATGAGACAACTGTCATATCTCACATCAGTAGTGAAACACAAATGATTTCAAAGATGCTTCACTGATGCTGTAGTTCCCAGCTTTTGTGCTGGAATAAAGGAAGAACATGAGCTCAGATCAACCTTAAAATGTGACTCCAGATATGTTGACAGGAAAATTGATCGAAGTTCGAACTAATTGTGGTCAAAATGTGAATCCCAATTAAGAATCGATTTCAGTCACTGAACACTGAGTAGCACCACCGCAAACACACATCCACACCCTGTAGGAAAATGCAGCTTCCTATTTAATGTGACATTTGTCTTTTGGCAGAAGACACTTTATTGAGAAGAGGACAGAGATGTTGTCTCCTTCCTTTTGGAACCACATGAAGAAATTTCATTCTATTTTATTTTAGGGTGAGCGGATATTTGAGTTTAGGGGATATTTCCTGTATAATTACTTCTGAGATACATATTTCCATTTGAGAAAAAAGCCATACAAGAAAATGAAGTCCTTTCTTTATAAATCAGACAATTCTTTTTATTCAAGAACCACATCTATTTTTAAAAGAAACATAGTTGATTCTGAATTCAGTCCCAACAGTGGTAATAGACACACCATTGATAAATAAATCATATTATTAGAACAGACTTCCAATTTTAAATAAACAATATTTTCTGCTGATATACATAATATACTTTCTGAATGAAAAAAAAAAAGAGATGTACCTACAGTTGCTATTTGAAGAAATAAGAAATTGTAGTTTTAAAAGAAAACCTCGATTGCTGTCTATCATTATTTGTTGCCAAGACACTATTATTTATGAGAAAAACAAATTACTGCAGTAAATGGGTCCATACACTCAGGAGAATTAGCTTGTGCCCTGATTGCTACTGTCCCTACAACTTGGACAGTTACTTGGGAGGATATACTATGCATACATGCACACAGCAGCCTTGGCCAGGTGTCTGCACTCTACATAGCGTTTTCTAGAAAAAGTACAGTACCTACTTTTCTTTTTAGTCATAACTGACAGGTAGAATTGTGTTGCCTTTTGGTAATCTCTCCTCAACACTGAAGGTATGTAAAAGTGATATGGATCACAGAAGAGTGGCCAGATTCACCAGCAACCAAAGAATTGCATTGTGGGGTACATAACCTTTTCTGCATCATCAAGAATATCCCTCCAGTTTTTTCATGCCTCACACTTACATCTCAACAGCCCCAGCTCACCATCACTTCATTCCCTCCTTCATCCCCATCATCACTTTCTGCTTCCTGACAGACTATATAGGAACTGGTTTCTGTTTGGACCCTGTGGAGCTCAGTTCTCCTATGGCACACATGGTATTGCTATGAGTCAGCATCAACCTTACAGCAATTGGTTACTAGTTAAAGTACCAAACAACTGAAATTGCCAAACATGTTTCCTATATTTACTTATTTATCATAATTTTACAGCTCCATTTTAATATTCAAGTTATCAAGATACCATTTCTGAGATGCAGTTTTCACTAGTTGCCAAATTAATTACACCTACTTCATGGAATCAATTTGTGGGTTAGGCATTGAATTGCTAACCTCAAGGTCAGTGGTTCAAACCCAAAAGCTGGTCTGCAGAAGAAAGATTTTTTTTTTTAGGCTGTCTGCTCCCATAAAAATTTTAAGTCTCAAATATCCTAGACAGAGTTGCTATGAGTTGTAATCGACTCATATGTAATGGCAGTGGCATAATTCACTGAGGCCAAATTGTTAGATTATGGATTACCAGAAAAAAAGAAAATACCTTCAAACTGAAGTGTACACTTCTGTGTCTGAAGTGTACTTCTCAAGAAGGGTGACCATCCATAGCTGTAATTTAGAATAATTTCATCAAAGTGTGGTCACTTCATTTCTTATGTTCCTTGTATAATAATCACAGAGATTTTTCAGGTTCTAAAGAGTTCATTGATTTTTTTTAAAGTGACGTACACAATGTATCTTTGAACTATATAATAGATATATATAAATGAGGAATCTGTACCTGGACCAAGAGGCAGTTGTTCGAACAGAACATGGGAACACTGAATGGTTTAAAATTAAGAAAGGTGTGCAACAAGGTTGTATTCTTTCACCATACTTATTCAACCAGTATGCTGAGCAAATAATCCACGAAGCTGGGTTCTATGAAGAAAAACGCAAACGATACAACCTTGCTTACGAAAAGTGAAGCACACTTAAAACACTTACTGTTGAAGATCAAAGAGCAGAGCCTTCAGTATGGATTGCATCTCAATGTAAAGAAAACAAAAATCCTCACCATTGGACCAATAAACAACATTCTTACCAACTGAGAAAAGATTGAAGTTGTCAAGGACTTCATTCTTCTTGGATCAACTATCAACACTCATGGAAGCAGCAGTCAAGAAATCAAATGACATATTGCATTAGGCAAATTTGCTGCACAGGACCTTTTAAAAGTGTTGAAGAGCAAAGATGTCGGCTTGAAGACTAAGGTGCTCCTGACCCAAGCCATGGTGTTTTCAGTAATCTCATATGCATGCGAAAGCTGGACAGTGAATAAGGAAGACCATATAAGAATTGATGCTTTTGAGTTATGGTGTTGAAGGAGAATATTGAAAGTGCCATGGGCTGCCAAAAGAACCAACAGATCTGTGTTGGAAGAAGTGCAGCCAGAGTGCTCCTTGGAGGCAAAGATGACCAAACTTTGTCTCTCATACTTTGGACATATTGTCAGGTGGGACCAGTCGCTGGAGAAGGATATCATGTTTGGTAAGGTGGAGGGTCATAGAAAAAGAGGAAGACCCCCAGCAAGATGGACTGGCAAAGTGGCAGCATCAATGGGCTAAAGTGTGGCAACAATAGTGAAGTTGGCCCAGGATTGAGCAGTGTTTCATTCTGCTATGCAGAAAGTCACTATGGGTTGACTGGATGGCACCTAACAACAACTTATGTGTGTGTGTATATATATATATAGTTTGTTTTGTTTGTTTGTTTTAATTGGAATCTACTGCTTAGAATAGTGAGACTTTTTAGTATTAGGTTTATTTGGAATAAAGACCTAATGTGAGGTTTCCTATTTAGCTACTTTTTTACAATGGCTCTTACTCTTCCTGCCACATTGGAAATAAAACATTCCTGCCTATCCTCTGTATTTGAATGAAATTGCGTTGACTCTATCACATCTTATTTTGTTAATGTGAACCATTCTCTTAATTTATCAAAATAGTTTTCAGTTATAATTTTTTGTCAACAAATTGCTGGCATTATTAAGCTTAACAAGCCTATGATTCTGGCATAAAGATGATGTCTACAATATTAAAGCACCACAAGACAAACCTGGAAATATATTTAATATGCTACCTATGGTAATGCACTAATGTTAATTTGTTTTTTCAGTCAACACCCCAATCAGCTGTGTCCTCCTTATTGTTTTACTTGTTTGTACATTACAAAGTTACACAAGAAAGAACAACTGTTAAACAGTTCATGTCCTTTACTTTTGGCTCTAGTATTAGTTTATGCTGACTATAAACTCAACTAGATTAATCTGATAAGACTCAGATGATATTAGCTGATATTTATTTTTGATATTCCAATAATGCTAATAATTTGATCTCTTGGTGGAAACTACTTCCTTTGTAGATTGCCAAATAATTTCAGACAATTAATTAAGTGGTCCATCATTCCACTGCCACATGAAATCGATCATTTAAAACTAGTATTTAATGATTTATCTAATGGTTATGTACCTAATTTGAAAACCATTGCTAAAATACACAATAAAAATGAAGAGAAAGGAGTGGTTTCTTAATGAGTCATAAAATGTTCATGATAAGCAAAAACTAAAAATGACTATTACAGTTCTTTGAAATGTCATCTAAAATAGAGGCCCTAATCTCTTTTAAAAAGCATCAATGCTTTAATATAATGTAAAATTTAGAAATAATTTTATTTACTTTCAAATATCAAATCATCTTTGGAGGAAAAACCCTATTGTGATTTATTATTTTTATTATTTTTTTTTTATATAAAAGCAGTATTTGTAGTTACTTTATCATCTACTTAATTTTTTTCCCAGTAAAAGGGGAATTAAACTATTACAGGACACCTTGTTAAGTAATTATATAGCAACATTACTGTGCAATTAAATAGCCATCAGTCCCGGCAGCTGAGAAATTTCAGGTAATTATTCAAAGATAATTTAATAGGAGAATTACTGTATTCAAGCAAGCATAAGCTAGTAATCTACCTCAATTAAAACATCCGATTAATTTCAGAACCTTGATAACAGTTGCCTTTGGCAAAACTATCCTTTACCCTCATTTGATCCCACATATACAATAGTCTTTAAACATTGTATAAAGTTAAATTACTTCTCCTAAAAGTACAGCCTGGTAACACTAGTCTCCTGAGAAATCAAACAAATGTATTTTTCCCCAGTCTCACTTGTGCTTTCTAACTAGCCTCTTGTGTAGAAATTGAACAAGGTTGATTTAGATTCTACAGCATCAACTTCCTCAGTTTTTACCTTAAAGAGCAGAAAACCTAGCAGCAATGGAAACTTCTAGAAGGGGCTTCTTTACTTAGAATGATTAGCCCATTGGGCAAATTATCTTTAGGGAATATACATAAGATGTTAGGATTTAGGTAGTGGTAGAGATAATGATGTATTTGTGAATAATTCTCCTGGATGGACTTTCTTTTGGTCATGTTTTTCCAAGAGTTTTTATGTTCCATAGAAAAAGCCTTATGCTTTGGAGTCATGCGGGCTTTGACAATGCTAAGAGAAACAGTTTTTGGTTCTTTGTAGTTAAATACTGTTGAGTCCGTTCAAACACATAGCAAACCAGTATAGGGTTTCTGAGGATTGGCTGGTCGAACTTGCAGTTAGCAGTCCAGTGCTTATCCTACAGTGCTAATCTAATTTTAGTGAATCTTTAAGTTTTCAAACTGTCCCTTCACAGCTCTCCTGGGCTTAATTTATTCACAAGTCTACCAGTTTTTTTGGGTAGGTTATTCAGCTTTCCTGAACCTTGCATATGGCATTGCCTGGTTCAATGCAGGGCACTTCTAAGAGGCTATTTCCAACCCAATGATGAGTGTCCTCCTCAATGCTGATCTGATATTCTGAGTCTTCCAGAAAGGAGAGCACATGGTCAGAATTTCCAGTTGAATAACTTTAGCACTAATGAAGAGTTATATAAGGTGATGAGAATGGGAACAAGTACATTGGTTTGGCTGTGCAGAAAAGCCAAAAATACATTAATGGTCTGTTTTTAGCCATCACTTTCTTTCTTTCTTTTTTTTTTTTTAATTAAATGTTTTTATTTTGCATTGAGTGAAAGTTTACAGGGCACATCATCAGTTTCACATTCAACCATTCATATAGCTTGTTTCATTACATTGATTATTATTTTAGCCATCACTTTCAATGTTCCTGGAGTTCTCACAGTAGATGTGAAAATTGCGTAAGATTTAAGACCCTTCATATAGTCACAGAGGGCTTACGGATTATTAGACTCTCCTCCTCATTTCTCATTCAGCAGCAACATTTGTTTTTGTAGCTTTATACCTTAGCTGACTTTCTAGCTTTATGTCCATTTGGAGAGAGTGGTCCAGCAAGGGTAACTTATTGTAATTCTGATTTGCCACCAAGGGGCTTCAAAAAGTTTGTGGAAAAATCCATTAACTTTTAGTTCCATTTTCCCACAAACCTTTTGTAGCTCTAGGCTATAATTCCCCAGTTGGCTCAGGCTCCATGTGACCTCACCCAACCTAGCCTTCAATGGTCAAAGGAGAGGGACAAGGATAGATTGTCCATTCTTTTGACAGAGGATTTTGAAACATGGAAACGTGATCCCTGGGGCCTGAATTTAGGTGATGAGAATAAGGCCTAGTTATGCAAAGGTAAGATCAATTTCAAATAACTAATTCTGATCTTGTTGTCACACATGTGTCTGGCTTCTGCCCACTGGGATAACTGTGAGCAGTTGCTTCACTCCTTGTCTTCATTTCCCCAAACTCCTAATAAATTCAAAGTTTCTTTTGCTCTACTAAATGTATAATCAAGAATTCCTGATGACTCAGTGGGTAAGTACTCAGTTGCTAACTGAAAGGTTGCCAGATTGAACCCACTGGTCCCTCTTCGGGAGAAATCTGCTTCTATAAAGATTATAACCTCGGAAATCCTATGGGGCAGTTCTACTCTGGACTGTAGGGTTGCTATAAGCCAAACTGGACTTGACAGCACACAACAACAACAACAACATCAAACATACAATCATGTCTTTCACACTTTGATCACTTTTCTAGGAGCTAAGGAGTTCTGGTAGCATGCTGTTGTTGTTGTTAAGTGCCGTCGAGTCAGTTCCGACCCATAGCGACCCTGTACAGGGTTTCCGAGGGTGTAAATCTTTACAGGAGTAGAAAGCCTCATCTTTCTCCCGCGGAGCAGCTGGTAGTTTCGAACTGCTGACCTTAAGGTTCGCAGCCCGATTCGTAACCACTACGGGCTGCAAACCTCAGGGTCAGCAGTTTGAAACTACCAGCTGTTCTGCAGGAGAAAGATGAGGCTTTCTGCTTCCATAAAGATTTACAGCCTCGGAAACCCTGTGAAGGGTTGCTATGAGTCGGAACTGACTTCACGGCGTATAACAACAACAACAAAATGCAAATCACTTTTTGTCTGCACTGTAAAACTGCAAATGCTTTTCAAAATGCTGATTTATTTTAAAGCAGTCTCATTCTCCATAAAGTTTAATGTTTTTATGATAGGGCTTTAGGTTTCAGGAATTCCTATGAGACACTGTTTTGGTCACTTAAGTGTTTTCCTTTGTTGTTAGATGCCATCGAGTTGGTTGTGATTCTTAGTGAGTCTATGCACAAGAGAGTGAAACACTACCGGGTCCTGCACCTCCCTCACAATTTTTGTTGTTTGAGCCCATTGTTGCTGCCAGTGTGTCATCTTTGGGGGTCTTCCTCTTTTTTGCTGACCCTCTTCTTTATCAAGTATGATGTCCTTCTCCAGAGATTTGTCTCCCCTGACCACATGTCTAAATTACAAGAGACCATCATTGAGTTCTATGATGTACTTCTTCCAGATTCGTTGTTCTTCTAGCTGTTCATGGTCCTTTTAATATTCTTCACCAACACTCTAATTCAAATGTCTCAATTCTTCTATAGTCTTATTCACTGTTCAACTTTCATGTGAATATGAGGTGTTTTTTTTTTTTTTCCTTTAATTAACCTCAAATGCAAACAAAGGCATTCCTGAGTATGTGGCTTTCTAGGACAGGCTGAGAATTGATCTTTGGTGCTGGCCTTGTAACATGTAAGATGACATGCCCTGAGCATGTGGTACCATATCTGGCACATATGAGGCTCAAAGCATATGTACTACATGAATTAGTCCTTCTGTCTTTTTCTCCAGTACCATACTCTGCCCTCTATGTGTCTTGAATGATTTAATCAATGTGCAGTTGTACTGTTGACTAAACAAAGTTTCATTAACCACTAAATCAAAGTTCTACTTCCTTGTTACATTGAGATTGTTGTTGTTAAGTGTCGCTGAATCAGTTCCAACTCATAGAGACACTAATCTTGAGGTTCAAACCAACCTTGTGGTCTAATGCATTATCCTGTAGGACACAATGAGATTATTGTTGTTGTAGTTATTGTTATTAAGTGCTGTCGAGTAAGTTCCACCCCATAGCAACCCTGTATAGGGTTTCCAGTGAGCTTGAACCATCAACCTCACCATTCAAACTGATTTTGCAGTCTAGGAAATTAACATACAGTGCTACATCAGGACTCCACATTGAGATTAGTCAACAGGAAAGACTTTCCTTTCTATAACAAACAAACAAGCAAATAAAAGTACTAGTTTGAATGGTCTATATTTCAACCCATTAGGCCTAATATTGAAGAACAATAAGAGATAAAAATTAAATAAACAACTAAAGAGAAGTCAATGATGTTGACTCCCACAAACCAGTTTATTAGCATTTGATATATTGATGTAGTCAAAGTCTTAATTTACAAGATTTTCATTTTGTTAGTTATGCAGGTATTATCAGTAAATGGCAATATTTACTACCTAGAGCTTCAATCCTGTTGACATCCAGAGTCAAATTATACATCTATCAAATCCCTAATCATCAGTGCATTCCCAACATATATAATCCAAATGATTAAAGCAAGTAACGATTTCTCCAAAATAACCACAAGATGCCCAAAGGATATCTCAGCACCTCTTGCTATTCTAATTATCACTTCTTTTGGAGTTAAGTTACCTTTAATTTTCTTTTAGAATTACAAATGGTACACTTTGCTTTCTTATCATGTCATAGAACTCTGCTATTAATCATATTTTAGGAAAATCCTTCAAAAGATTTAATGAGAAATCTTAAATCCCCAGTGCATTTTTTTCAGTGTTGCAAATTCTCAGTATCTCATAAATAAAGCCGTCTTGTAATTGATTAATAAATAGCTCAGTAATTTTGGTATTAATATGAACCCCTGTAGGGGTGTCCATAATCACACTAGCAGGCCAGTCAAAGTATTGCTCAATTACATACACAGGTAAATAACCTGTAAATCAACAAATCCTATAAGGGATTTTCAGCATTTCCAATTTGCTAAGCTATGATAAATACCTCTCAGAGGTTGGGCAAAGCCCAGGCCCTTTCATATTTTGAGACTCCTGGTTTATTAAAAATGCTTTAAAGCAGAGCTATCCAAATTGTTTTATATTTAAAATGATTATGCTTAACTCTTTTATGCCATAATGGCACAAGAAAATCACACTGCCGTATGACCATTTCATTGTTGTTCTTAAGTGCTGTCTAGGCAATTCTGACTCATAGTGATCCTGTATAGGGTTTCCAAGGAGCAGCTGGTGGGCTTGAACTGCTGACTTTGTGGTTCACAGTCCGGTGCTGATCCTACAGTGCCACACCAGAAGTCCATCTATATGGATACATTTGTCAATTTGAAGAGCACTCAGGTGGCACGGCCTGGTATTGGGACACTGTGTTGAATTTCTCTCTGTGTGAGCATACCTGGCACTGAATGTATTGGTCAATAGGGGTCCCTGGGAGCAAGAGGCCCATTGTCCTCCCTCAGCCCCACTGAGCTCAGTTGCAAACAGATACTGGTGACACAAAAATAAAAGACCCAATCTCTGTCCCAGATTTTGTTAAAATTACTCAGAAAACTCATACTGACCCTGTATAGGGATTCCAAGGAACAGCTGTTGTTGTTGTTATGTGCCATCGAGTCGGTTCCGACCCATAGCGACTGAGGGTGTAAATCTTTACGGGAGTAGAAAGCCTCATCTTTCTCCCACGGAGCAGCTGGTAGTTTCGAACCACTGACCTTAAGATTCGCAGCCCGATTCGTAACCACTACGCTACCAGCTAGTGAGTTTCAAATGCCAGCCTTGCGGTTAGCAGTCCAGTGCTTCTTCCACCTTGCCACACCAGTTGCCTAGAGAAACCCATTCCAGTGATTGAATCATTCAAAGTCTTCAAAGATGCTCTTTGCTAAATCACATTTTCCTTCTGTTACAATTTAAGTTCTCTTTTCAACCTGGTCTCATAAAAGATGAAAGATTCTACCATGTAAAATTTCAAGTTTATTAAGTTTTCTCCTCTAATTTCACTTTTTTTTTTTTGGTGACTGTTATTAGGTAGCTCTAATTATATTTTTTTCGAGAAGTCTTAGATGATTTTTATCCTCCAAAATACTGAAATGATCACATTCAGTGCTAGAAGGGAAAGACAGGAAAGGGAAATAATGTGACTTATACACTATTTCAAATGAAGAAACACATCTGTTTGGTTTAATCACAGGTATCATTGTAAAGCTCTCCTGTAAAGAACTAATTCTTGCTTAGCTCTTTACTACATATTGTAGATGATGCAAAATTTCCATGTACAATTCTTAATACAAAAAGAGCTCTTAACTTTAATGAGAAGATTAACATGGCAAAAACAAAATGGCCAAAGGACAAGAATCAGAAATTGTCAAAAGGATAGATGATCAATAATGAGATGGCAAAAGTTTACCTTCAGTAGCAGTCAGTGAAATGCATAGTCAAACAATAAAAAGACATCATTTTTCATCTATTAATCTGGCTCAACAACCACTAACCTTGCAAATTAAAACAAAAAAATGTTGGGGCTTCTGGAAAGTAAATACTTTTTTATTTCTGGTGTGCATGTAAATTGATTTCACCTTTCTTGAGAGAAATTTTACAATATGAATGAAAACTTCAACATTCCACACTTTTAAGTAGTTAATTTCACTCCTAGGGACATGCCCTAAGGAAGCATTCATGGATGTTCAGATATTTTATATACAGAGATATTTATGACAATACTACTCAGAATGGTAAGAACCAGAAGCAACTTCAATGTCTGAAAATAAGAAGACTCATTGGGTAGAGTATAATACTCCCAAATGAAGGAAAATTAGATTCCATTAAAAATTATAGTATAAGCAATATTTAATATCACAAGTTTTCTAATTGTAGTAAGTTTTAAAATTATAGGTTACAATCATTAGCTATAATAGGATACCATATTTTTTTAAAGTACAAAACAAATAAATATATACGAAAAAGTCTGAAAGAATATATTCTGCAATATTTATAGTAATTATCACTAGGTAAAGGAAATGTCAGTAGATTTTAGTTTTTTACTTATTTATCTTTATTGCTTAAATTTCTGAAAGTAAATAGAAATTACTTTTTATAATTAGAAAAAAAATGTTTTATAAAGGAAAGAAATGCATCCTGATCTTAAAAATGAACTCTTCTATAAGAAGATGTTGCTGCTGCTGTTTAGGTACCATCGAGTTGGTTCCAACCCATGCACCCTGTGCACAACAGAACAAAACACTGCCAGGTCCTGTGTCACCCTCACAATTGTTATGTTTGAGCCATTTTTGCTGTTACTGTATCACTCCATCTGATTGGGGGTCTTCTTTTTATTGATTCCCCATTTCACTGAGCATGGTGTCCTTCTCCAGGGATTAGACCTTCTTGACAACCTGTTGGAAGTACAAGAGAAAAAGTCTTGCCATCATGGCTTCTAAAGAGCAATCCAACTGTACTTCTTCCAAAACAGATTTTCTTTCATTCTTCTGACAGTCTGTGGATGTTGCTGCTGTTAGGGGCCATTGAGATTCATAGCAATCTTATGCATAACAGAACAAAACACTGCCTGGTCCTGGCCAACCTCACAATCATTGTTAAACCTGAGCCCGTCGCTGCCCTGTGCTAATCCATCTAGTTGGGGTCTTCCTCTTTTTCTCCGACCCTCCATTTCACCAAACATGAACTCATTCTCCAGGGACTGGTCCATCCTGAAAATATGTCCAAAGTATGAGAGACAAAGTAGGCCATCCTGGCTTCCAAGGAGCACTGTAGCTGTACTTCTTCCAACACAGATCTATTTGCTCCATGGTACTTTTAATATTCTCCTCCAACACCATGATTCAAATGCACCAATTCATCTATGACCTTCCTTATTCACTGTCCATATGAGATTATTGAAAATACCACGGCTTGGGCCAGGCGCACCTTAGTCCTCAAACTGACATCTTTGTTCTTCAGCACTTTAAAGAAGTCTTGTGCAGCAGATTTGCTTAATGCAATACATCATTTGATTTTTTGGCTTTAACAAAAGGAAGTTTATTGTCCCACAGTTTGGGAAGCTAGAAGTCCAAATTCAGAGCACAGGCTCTGGAACAAAAGGTCCTTGTTTCCTTTCATCATCCGTAGGCCCGGTATTCCTGAGTTCTCCACGTGTTGTGATATGCATCTCCTTCTGGATCTAGAAGCTTCACAGTGTAGGAACCCCAGGAACCCACTCCCGGCTCTATCTTTCTTGGCTCTCTTTTCTCTCCTTTTATATCTCAGAAGAGATTGACTCAAGACACAATCTTTTTTTTTTTTTTTGTAGTAAGCCTTTTATTCCTTTAGAGTTTTTTTTTTTTCTTTTTTCTTTTTGTATGTTGTATTGTGAATTATGTAATAGTTTACATGGGAGAACATTAACTTTACATTCATCCTATCATATATCGTTTCATTGCCATGGTTACAATCCCCTCCATGCATCATCAACCAACCAAAGGGTATGCTCTGTAAGCCTCCCCCCTGGTTATCAGACAAAGCCCCTCTCCCTCTCTGGGTCTAGAGTCCCCAACTGTTTCCTCTCTCCACATCATTTTCTCTGCCTCTATCTCTGGCGTCACTGTTTCTCTGGGTAGGGTCCCGCATTCTGCTCTTCTTACTTGACGATCCCAGGGACCTCTGCTCCTGGACTACAAAGTCAACCACTCCTCTCATTTTGCTACAAAACATCTACCTTTATATTCCCAACCCTCACAATCAGTCCTGATAGCAATTATTCACTATTGTGCCACATGAGTGCCATCCCCATCTCCTTTCATCTGCCCTACCCAGACAGATTAGATATTACTCCATGGAGATTCTACCTTCTTCCATGCCCTCTGGATCTAGGCTCCCTCTTGAAAGCTTCTAAGCCAGTCCCTTCTTGCCTTTTAGCCCCATCATTTGATATTTGGACGGTTGCTTACATGAATGTTGATGGTTGAGCCAAGCAAAATGAATTTTTGACATTTTCAATGACAATTTCAATCTTTTCTCCATTTATCTGGATATTGTTTATTGGAGTGGTGAAGATTTTTGTTTTCTTTATGTTGAAGTGCAGCCCATACAGAAGACTGTGGTCTTTGATCTTCATCAGTAAGTATTTTAAGTCCTCTTTCAGCAAGGAATGATGTATCAGGTGCATATCACAGGTTGTTAATGAGTCTTCCTCCAATCTTGATGTCACATTTTTCTTCATATAACCCAGCTTCTCAGATTATTTGCATACAACCTGAACTAGTATAGTGAAAGACTACAACGCTGCCACACATCTTTCCTAAATTTAAACCATTCAGTGTTCTCTTGTTCTGTTCGAACAACTGCCTTTTAGTCTATGTTCAGGTTCCTCATGAGCACAATTAAGTGTCCCAGAATATTCATACTTTGCAACATTATCCATAGCTTGTTATGATCCACACAATCAAAAGCCTTTGTGTAGTCAACAAAGCACAGGCAAACATCTTTCTGGTATTCTCTGCTTTCAGCCAAGATCCATCTGATGGAGCAATGATATCCCTCATTCCACGTCCTCTTCTAAATCTGGCTTGATCCTCTAGAGGTTCTCTGTCAATATATGGTTTCAGCCATTTCTGGATTACCTTTAGTAAAACTTTACTCTCATGGGATATTAATAATATTGTCTGACAATTTCCCCACTCCGTTGGGTCACCTCTGTTTGGAATGGGCACAAATACGATCTCTTCCAGTCATTTGGCCCTGTAGTTGTCTTCCAAGTTCACTGGCACAGATGAGTGAGTACCTCCAGTGCTGCATCAGTTTGTTGAAAGATTTCAATTTGTATTCCATCAATTCCTGGTGCCTTGTTCTTTACCAGTGCTATCAATACACCTTGGACTTCTTCCTTCAGGATCATTGGCTCTTGAAATGGTGACTCTGTGTATTCTTTCTGTCTTCTTTTAATGCTTACCGTACTGTTTAATAATTTGTCCTTATTATCCTTCAATACCACAAGTCCAGATTTTAATTGTTTTCTTCAGTTCACTTAGTTTGAGAAATGCTGAGCATGGTCTTCCCTTTTGGCTTTTCAACGACAGGTCTTTGAACATTTCATTATGATATTTGACTTTGTCTTTTCGAAATGGCCTTTGAAATTTTCTGTTCAGCGCTTTTACCTCCTCACTTCTTGCATTTGCTTTAGAGTCTTTATGCTGGAAAGCAAGTTTCATAGTCTCTTCTGACATCCATTTTGATCTTTTCCTTCTTTTTTGTCTTTTTAATGACCTTTTACTTTCTTCTTCTATGATATTCTTGATGTCACAACTCTTCTGCTCTTTGGTCTTTAATGTCTAATGCATCAAATCTGTTCTTCCGATATCTGAATTCAGGTGGGATATATTCAAGGTCATATTTTGGCTCCCGTGGACTTGTTTCCATTTTTGTCATCTTCAGCCTGAATTTGCATATGAGCAATTGATAATCTGTTCCATAGTCTACCTCTGGCCTTGTTCTGGGTGATGATATGGACCTTTTCCACTGTCTCATTCCATGTTGTAATCAGATTGAATTCTGTGTGTTCCATCTCGTGAGATCCACGTGTATTGTCATCTTTTATGATGTTCAAAAAAGGTATTTGCAATGAACAAGTCACTGACCTTAAAAAATTCTACCATGTGATCTCCAGCATCTTTTCTATTACCAAGAACATATTTTCCAACTGATCCTTCCTCTTTGTTTCCAATCTATGGTTTCCAGTCATCAGTAATTATCAATACATCTTGATAGCATATTTGATGAGTTTCAAACTGAAGAAGTTGGTAGAATTCTTCAATTTCATCATCACTGGCTTTAGTGGTTAGTGTATAAATTTGAACAATGGTGATATCAACTCATCTTCCTTGCAAGCATATGGATATTATCGTATCACAGACTGTGTGATCTTAAAGAGTTAAACATTCTGTAGGAAGATGTTGCTGTTGTTGGTTTGGTTATCAATCACTAAGTTAGTTACTACTTACCTACCATATGCACAACAGCACAAAACACTGCTGTGTCCTGTACCATCCTCACAATTATTATATGTGAGCCCATTCATTGTTGCTGCCACTGTGTCAATCCATCTCATTGGGGGTCTTCCTCTTTTTTATTGACTCTCCATTTTATCGACCATGATGTCCTTTTCCAGGGATTGGTCCTTCTTGACAACATGTTGAAAGTACGAGAGACAAAGTCTTGTCATTGTGGCTTCTAAGGAGCAATCTAGCTGTACTTTTTCCAAAACCAATTTTTCCATTCTTCTGATAGCCCATGATGTGATAGCATAAATTATTTCTTTGGTAATCATAAATTTGTGTTTAGTTTTTAGTGAAGGCAACGGTCTTTTTATTAAAATAATTCATTAAAAATAGATATGAATCTGATTTACATTTTGCATATTTATAAGGCTTTCAATTTAGTAGATACATTTTCTTTTATTCAGAATGTAGTGGCTATAACTAAACAGAATTTTACATAGTTTACGTATTGTAAAACCTGGGAAAATCTGTTACGTTTCTAAGACAAATGCTGTCATCAAATTGGCCAATGGAAAATAATGGCTACATGATTTTTAATGATGCTGACCTGTAGAATCAACTCACAGAACAGCTTTATGGGTGTTCAACTTAATCCAACAGAGCTGTTCTGCCAGCTACTGCTTGAATGCCAGGCTCCTTCCTCTTCATTCTTCTATGTACCTACAACTCTTCATCTCACGTGAAAGAGCACCCATAGATGATATAGGTGAATAAATTAGATATCATGGGTTTCAACATGTTCAAACCATAGATTACTTTTCTTTCTTTATAGACATGTGATCAGTACATGTTAGCTAGAAAATAGTGATAAACAAGATAATGCCATGCACTTAAAAAGCAGTTGCTTTGGTTGTATTTCATTGGTTAGATTGGAGAAGAGAGCTCTTAGTAAGTCTCTGAGATATATTGTCAAAAACACAGCAGTGAGGTCTAAGATATTGATAACTTACTGCATAAAAGTATTTAATAATTATAAAAATAGTATACAGCAGGATGTTTTAACTTCAGGACTATTGCCTTTTGGGTTGGATGATTCTTTATTGTGAGGGGCTATCTTGTGCATCATAGGATGCTTACCAAACATCCCTAGTCTTTATCTAATATATGCCAGTATTACCTATTTCCCACCCCAGTTGTGACAACTAAAATTCTTTCAGACGTTGCAAATGTCCTCTAGATGGCAAAATCACTGACTAGTACAGACCTCTAAAACAGCTACTTGACTAAGTTGTTTGACTCATTGATATAGTTTTGTTTTCTCTGTGTCTTAGTTTTTTCCTCAGAAAATGGGACTCAGGAAGCGGAGTCACAGACTTAAATGAGGACAGAGATTTTCTGATGCAAATTTTTTAACTTATGTTATTTGCTATTGAGTGGCCATCATGCCATCATCTCCTGTACAGTTGAAGAACCATGCAGGAAATGAAAATGCATATTATCCTTATATGTCCTGGACATGCAGCCTCATTGGACATGTTCAACAATGAAATAGAAAACTTCAAATTCCCACTGAAAAGTCCAATTAATTTAGTTAACTCTGTTAAAAAATAGAAGAGTTAATTCATTGAACTATTTTTTTTTGTTTCTTGTTTTTAAATCTGTCTACAGTATCTGCTTGACTTAGGTTGTGTCTTGTCTAATCATGTAAACTGGCCTGATTGCTTAAGTCAGTCAAGGTTTCAAGAAGCTAGTGAATAGATATCATTTGACAAGATGCTGCTCTTTTCGTCTCATGGAGCTATAACCTTAACCTAACTCGAAGAGAATCACAAACTATGTATCTCTCTAAAATTATGCAGGCAATTATGAATACCCCAATTAATAAAAAGAGAAATGTTTTATTTGCTTAGTGGACAGGGATCTGAAAAACAAGGGAAAGTGCACCTGGTATTCAATAGGCATATGATTAAATCGAGATGATGCAGTCATAAATCCTATTCAAAGAGAAAGCTATTTATCATAGAAATCACCCTCTGTATTTGGGTGATATAGAAAGTGCCTCAATTTTACTGACATTTAAAGGAGGTAGAACTTAATGTCCAAAAATGTGTGAATGTAGGCATTTTTATACATAGTTGTTAGATAAGGACTTGGAGCACATTTTTAAAGACTATTGGGAGGCCACTGAACTTGGATCATTCTTAGCTAAGTTATCTAAAACACTTCAAATACTTTAAAATAAAACTAATCCCTACACTGGTGGGTTGAAAACTTTTCCTATCCCCAGGGCACTAAAATAATACCCTTTCGAACAGTAGGTGAAGTATTTTAGGCGACAGCTCTCTAGTTATAACAAGGCAAGTCAATTTTTAGGAATTAGGGATGCTAATCACAGTGTCTCAAGATGTGCATTGCTGGGGAGTGAAATATAAGACCACAAGCTGACACAACCGCAATGTGCTATGCTCCCGCGAAGGAGATATAAATGGGAGGGAGACTCAGCTTCCTGGTCCCACCACGGCTTGATCTATCATAAAGGTCAAGATAATTGGCCACATACAGCAAAATCAACACCACTCACTCTCCCCTAGCCAAGCAGATAAGCGCAGAAAACTCAGCTTCCTGCCGGGCTAAGTGGTGGCTAGCCTAGGTGGAGGAGGAGAAGGTCTGAAAATATGCATGTAAGAACACAAGGGACTGTAATGATGCCATCAAATTTAGCATTAAATATATTTTACAACCAATTGAGATACCGTAGGTTGCCCCCAAACACGCAAGAAATACTTCCAGTGTTTTACCAGACTGCATACTCTTTCATGTTTATGCCATTCTAGTGTTTCTGGAGTTTGAAAGCTCTCAAGTTTATAAATGTTCTTGTGTTAACAAATGAAATGGCAATAAATACAATGTCTGGTTTAATGCCATCACTGAAGTATGACTATTTGAGAATTCAAAATCCTGAAATGTTCCAATTAACCTTACAATCCAGAGCTTAGGTAAGCAAGGACTAAAATAAAGGGTGCCAGAAAATTCCTCTAAAAGCAAGCTGAGTCACTGACTGTAGCTTGCACAAAGGCTTGCATACCGAATAGGAGCCTATTACAGAAATGATCAAAGGTCTGTATTTTAAAGTACGAACTTCATGACTAAGATGGTAGAGTTCATAAGACTTGACCAATTTGTGTCACTACAAAAATTGAAGTGTGTGTGACTTGTACATAGTACAGAGTCTCATGCTTTGGTTTAATGCTCTGCTGTCAATATCTTGGCATTCTTAGTAACTTTTGAATAGGGAGCCCTGCATTTTCATTTTGCACTGGTGCCCCAAATTTATAGTCAACCCTTATTGTATCACTCCACTCTCAGGAAGTTGAGTTTAAATCATAATGTAGAAATCATAATGCAGAAAAGCAGCTCTTTGATTGCTAAACAGAAGTCACCAAGGAGGAAAAAAATGCAGTGTCTGTACCATAGGACATTTAGAAGCAAATTAATTTGAGTTCTTTTCTGAAGTTCATTTAACAGGGCTAACTGGAATCTTTTCAAAGAGAACAGTTAAAAGGCTGCTGACGTACACTCAAGTTGGTCCTAATTAGCACTCGGAGTAGGTTTGTCAGAGTGTTCCAGAGAGTAAGTAGAAAGCATAAAACTACGTTCAAGTATTAGCAGCGATTAAAAGTATGCCAGTGGGTGGGAATTGGTAAGATTATTTACTTTATAAAATGGAAGAGCTAAACATGGAAAAAGAGCTTGCAAGAGAAAAAGTGGGCGCTTTGGAGGACTGTGTATGAGGAAAATGACTGAAAACAGTATGAAAAGAGTATTACAGTGAACAAAACACTCAAAGGAGTCAGTAAGGACTTACTACATGGGCACTAATGAGCACTAATAAGCTCTCCAGGATTTGAGGCCTAAGGCTATTAGTGTATTCAAAGTTCTCACACTTGTTCACAATCGGTTCTATGCAGGCAATCCTCCCTCCAGGAAGATAAATTGTACTCAGATGCAGGATAATAACTAATGTATGTACAGTGCATCACAACTTACATAGATGAGCTTTTACAGAAAAGATTTTTTAATGCTTATAACATCCTTGTGCCTAGTATACCACTTGACAGATCAGATAATGAGGCTCAGAAAAGGAAAGTGAATTTTGGGATCACAAGTCAGGAGATAATAGTTATCATATTTCAAAACTGTGCTTTTCCCACCATAAATGCACTAAACGGCATGCTGTATATGCTAATATTAAAACAAAATCACTCCCACCACCAATAATAATAACTACAGGGCCCCTTCTTCCTTTCTTTCTTCCTTCGTTCGTTCCTTCCTTCCTTCTTTCCACCCACACCCACTCATCCATCTATCTGTCCATTCTCAAACATGAATTCCCAATTTTTTCTTTTTCTAAATCTGCCATTACTACGCAAAGTTTCCTAGCGATAATACTTGTTATGTGTCCATTCATCAATCTGCTCCTTTCTCTACTTATGCTCTACCAGAAAATGACAGTCAACTGAGTGTGTGACAGAAGTGGCTCTCATATGTGTTTCAATTGGTATGACTGATATAGTAGAGAGGCAGGTAGGAAATTGACACTAAGCATGAAATGTGAGGTAAAGGAAGTGATCTGCTTTTGTCCTTGTCCTTTTCCTCTGTCAGTCTCTGTCCCATCTCCCATGCACTTTAATGAAATCGTAATTCTTAGTTGAAATTCTGGCTAAGAATTTTCCAAGATCTTGCCTTTTAACAGGAAATTTTATAAAGGAAAAATAAAACAAAGCAACAAAAGGGGAAAAGAGGGAATGCTAGGAGAGAGGAACAATCTTAGGAATTTCCTTACCATGCATTTCCACTCTCCATTCCTAGCCTGAGTTTCCAAGAACTTAGATTATTACCAGTTTCTTTATCTTGCCACTTCCAGCTTGTCCACAAGAGAATGACTAAACACAGGCTTGGCATTTACCTTAGACAGATTACTAATGGCTGCTCTAGACTGTAGCACTTGATTAAGGTAAGAAATGTAATCTCCTACCCCTTTTTACAATCCCTATTAGGGATTGAATTGTGTCCGTTAAAAAGACATGTTGAAGTCCTAACCTGTGGCACCTGTGCACATGACCTTGCTTGAAAATAGGGTCTTTGACGATATCAGTTAACATGAGGTCATAGTCATACTGTAATTGGCGCGTTCTAGCTCCCTCTAAGTAGTATCTTATAATAGAGGCAAACAGACAGAGAGACTGAAACAGAATGGACGTGTGTCTACGCAGGCCAAGGAAACCACTGCCACTGAATTGATTCTGACTTACATTGTTGTTAAGTATTGTAGAGTCAGTTCTGACTCATAACAACCCTGTATAGGGTTTCTGAGGAGCAGCTGGTGAGCTTGAACTGGCAACCTTGCAGTTCAGACTGACTTTGCAGCCCTGCACATTAACCCACAGAGCCACACTAGGACTCCTCGCCATACCAGAACTTATAGTGACCCTATAAAACAGGGTTTCCCAAGGCTGTAATCTTTATGGAAGCAGACTGCCACATCTGCTGCAAAGCAGCTGATGGGTTCAAACTACAGATCTTTTGGTAAGCAGCAGAGTACTTAGCCTCTGTGCCACTAAGGCTTCTTGCAGGCCAAGGAATGCCAAGGATTACCAGAAGCCACCTGAAGCTAGAAAAGAAGCATGAAACTATTTCTTTCTCAGAGATGGCAGACAGACTCAGCACAGATGAGACACTGCTTTAGATTTCAAGACTGCAAAACGGTGAGATAACACATTTCTATTCTTTAATACTTCCCCTGGGTGGCCTCATATATTACCAGGGTTTGTTACTCTCACCCTGCTGATAATTTTAAAATGCGCATCACCACCTGATTTTTTTTTTTAACCTGAGCTCTTTTGTTTTGTTTGTTAGGTGCTCTAGAGTTGGTTCTCACTCATAGTGACTGCAAACACACAGAAGAAAGGATGGTTCTGAGCCATCCTCACAACTGTTGTTAAGTTTGAACCCACTGTTGCTGCCATTGTATCAATCCAACTTATTGGGGGTTTTCCTCTTTTTTTGCCACAAACGCTTTACTTTACCAAGCAGTATAGCCTTCTCCAAGGACTGGTTTCTTCTGAAAACAAGTTTAAATTATGAGGGACGAAGTCTCGCCATTCTCACTTCTAAAGAACATTCTGGTGGTATTCTTCCAAGATAGATCATTTGTTCTTCTTGCAGTCCATGGTACTTTCAGTATTCTCTATCAACACCATAATTCAAATGCATTGATTCTTCTATGGTCTTCCGTATCTGTTGTTCTACTTTCACATGCATATGAAGTGATTGAAAATACTATGGCTTAGGTCAGGTGTACCTTAGTCCTCAAAGTGATTGCATATATACCTGTCAGCGTACATACCTGCCAATCAAAAAGTGTTACTAGTTCATTCCAAAGGTATCTTAACACATTATTGTTGTTGTGTTGTCAACTCAGTTCCAACTCATAGCAACCCTATGTAGGATTTCTGAGAGTGACTGGTAGATTTGAATTGCCAACCTTGTACTTATCAATCCAGGGTTAATCCCATAGTGCCACACCAGGGCTTTTAACATAGAATAGCTAAATCTGAACTGTTGTTTCCAAACTAGTCAATGGCTCCCCTCCCCCAATGAATAGAACTACTTCCTAGTTAGAAATCTGGCATTATACTATATCTGCTGTTTTCCCTCTTCCTTGTCCTACTCTAGCACTGAATTATATTAATTTGACCTCCTATATCCCTTTCCATTACATCTACTCCTCTCCATCCCTAGTGCTAAAGCTTTGATCTGGACACTCTGAGGTCCTGCCTAGGTTACTATGTGACAGACTCTTACAGAGGCTCTCTACCTCTTCTGTTGTTCACCCTATCTTCTACATCACAGCAAAAGTGATGGCTCGTAAATGTAAATTCGATTCTGTCATTATTCAAAGTATAACTCCTCCTTGGCTCTCCATTGTGCTCACAAGGCTGTAGAAAATCTGGCTACTGCTGAATCCTCCAGCATATACTCTAACTCATCTCCCATCTGGATAGTTTAGTCAGACTGTACTTTTCTTGTACACTCCTCTCTTTGCCTTCTCTCAGGCATTATATTCCTTTGTTAATGAAAATTTTCCCTTCAATAGTTCTTCATCATTCTTTCAGTCTCTATTTAGACACCACTTCTTTCTAAAAGCCATTTTGGACTGCCTTTCTCAAATATGAGAAAACTCCGTATCAAACTTCTCTCTACCATACTCCTATTGCCTTTTATTGCCCTGATGGCCAGGATAGATCCCATAGGGAAGCAGCTGTCATTTATCTATAATCCCACCAGCTACTACTAGATGAGGACAAGGCTGGTCCATAATGATTCCCTGCTGTGTCCTCAGTATCTAGTGGAAACTCTGCAACAAAGTAGATACGAAATAGATGCTGAAAGAATAAATTAATTTACTCATTAAGTCAGTTTTTGTTTTTTAAGTTGATATTCTAAAGTTAAATAAAACATTTTATTGGAGTAAATATAACCAATATAATAAGTCAATAAACCAATAAGTCAAAAAACAAGGTTAAATGGGCACAGGACATGAACAGACACTTTACTAAGGAAGAGATCCGGGCAGCCAACAAACAAATGAAGAAATGTTCACGAACACTAACCATTAGAGAGATTCAAATGAAAACAACAATGAGATATCATCTCACACCAACAATAACAGCAAAGACCAAAAATGTAGAGCACAATAAATGCTGGCAGGGATGTAGAGAGACTGGGACACTCCTGCATTGCTGGTGGGACTGCAAAATGGTCCAACCTCTCTGGAAAGCAATATGGCGTTTCCTCAGAAGGTTGAAAATAGAAAT
>NW_006408653.1:8312976-8315305 GCF_000296735.1 Chrysochloris asiatica
AAGAAAGATGTTCCAAAAGAGTTCTTGACACAGGCTAATAAGCCCATTAGAAACCAGGCAAGATTTGCATAATGAAGAGAAGGGTAGAGTGAGGACAATCAGTGAGGACAAATATGGTTGAACTTTCTGTTTTTGTGGATATGGTTTAGGTTACTTAAATCCTAATCACTAACTCCATCATTGTTTATTCTCTTTTATAGCTGGTTTAGAATGCCACACGGACTCAGACTTCTCTACTGACCATTCTACTCACACCTCCTTGAAACCCAATATTGGAGCTTAAAATGTAGCACAGCTTCATTATGGTAGGGTAACATCATCCTGGGTATGTTCACTGTGAGGTTTCAGAGAAGTGTGCTGTCCAACTTGGTAGCTACTAGCCATCTGACACTATTAAGCACTTGAAATATGGCTAGTGGAATGAGGGACTTGATTTTAAATTTTATTTATTTTAAATTTAAGATTAAAAAACAAATTCTTGATTCAATTATTGTTGTTAAGTGATATCAAGTCAGTTCTGACTCCTAGAGACCCCTGTAAAGGGTTTCCAATGAGCTGATGATGAGTTTGAACCTCACTTTAATACATACGGGACAACTTGTGTAACAAAATTTAGTTTTTCAACTGCAAATTTTATGAAATCTAAATTGTGTTTTTCTGAATGAAATTTTAGTCTCTGAATGGTCTATTAGTGTAAAACACACCCCATATTTTGACAACAAAAAAGAAGGTAAAATGTCTCATAATTTAAAAATATATATTATATGTTGAAATGAGGTAAAATGTCTCATAATTTTAAAATATATATTATATGTTGAAATGATGATATTTTGGGTATACAGGATTAAAGAAAATGTACTATTAAAATTAATGTCATCTGTTTCTTTTTTATAAAGTGACTATTAAAAAAAATATCTCTGCCCTCGAGTTGATTTCAACTCATAGTGACCATTTAGGACAGAGTAGAACTGCTCCCTACAGTTTTCAAGACTAAATCTTTAAGAGAGAAAACAGCCTCATCTTTCTCTCCTGGAGCAGCTGGTGAGTTTGAACCACAGCACACTTAACACATGTCAAGATCAGGACTCCTTTGTGGTTAATGGAACATTGACATATATGATATATATGGTTCTCATTATATTTCTATTGGACAATTCTAATGCAAACAAAAGACAGATATGCAAGGGAAACTGTTGTTAAGAGCTGTTGACTCATAATGACCCTGAATAGGGTTTCCAAGGAGCAGCTGAGTGAAATAGACACAAAATGGCATGGTGCTGTGGGTTAATGCACTGGATTGCAAGGTTGGTTTGAACTGTAAGGTCTACAGCTGAAACTCACCAGTTGCTCCTTGGGAACCCTATACCAGGTGGCTGTGAGTCACAACTGACTCGACAGCACTCAACAACAACAATATGAAACATTATGCTGACTGAAATGGACACAAGAAGAAAAATACTGTATGATGTCCTTTATGTAAACATTTAGAATAGGCAAATACTTAGACAAATGTATGTTAATAATTAATGGGGGCTGGGTGTCGGGATGAAAAGGGAATTATTGCTTAAGGAGTACTAAGTTTCTGTTTGGTGTGATGAAAAAGTTCTGAAAATGAACTGATGAGGTTGCATAATATGTTACTGAAGTCTAACTTAAAAATGGCTAAAATGACACATTTTTTTTTTGTTATATATATGTGTGTATATATATAAGGAGCTTTGGTAGCGTAGTGGTTACGAGTAAGGCTGCCAACCTCAAGGTCAGCAATTCAAAACTACCAGTGGTTCTGTAGGAGAAAGATGAGGCATTCTGCTTCCATAAAGATTTTCAGCCTCAGAAACCCTGTACAGGGTCTCTATGAGTTGGAACTAAGTCCACGGCACTCAACAACAACAACAACAAATGTATATATATGTTAGCACAATAAAATAAACAAAAAAACAAGCTCTTTAAAACAAGACACTCAAATTGGTGCTTTTCTGAGCCCGATTTAAGGAGACAGTATCAATAACTTTAATATATTATATAGCCCGTATTCCCATTCCTCATTTGTCAGTTTGTCTGTGCTGTGGTGGCTTGCATGTTTTGTGATTCTAGTTGCTGTGTGATGAGTATTTTAAATACCAGCAGGATCGCCCATGGTAGACAGGTTTCAGCTGAGAAATGATTGCAACATTACATTGACAGAAAACTTTCATAGGTTCAAACTGGAGTCAGATGAGGACATGAATGAAAGATACTACTGCTGACATCAGATGGATCTTGGCTAAAAGCAGTGAATACCTGAAAGATATGTTTTATTGTGAATTATGTGATAGTTTACATGGGA
>NW_006408653.1:8316500-8377470 GCF_000296735.1 Chrysochloris asiatica
TTGAGGACAAAATACCTGACCAAGCCATGGCATTTTCAATAACCTCATATACATGTGTAAATTGGACAATGAATAAAGATGCTAGAAGAATTGATGCACTGAATTATGGTGTTGGAGGAGAATATTAAAAGTACCACAGACTGCCAAAAGAACAGACAAATCTGTGTTAGAGAAGTATAGCCGGAATGCTGCTTGGAAGCCAGGTGGCCAGACTTTGTCTCTCATACTTTGGACATATTATCAGGAAGGAAGAGTCCTTGGAGTAGGACATCATGCTTGGCAAAGTGGAGGGTGGGAATAAAAGAGGAAGACCCTCAACGAGATGGATTGGCACAGTGTCAGCAGCAATGCGCTCAAGCATAGTAACGATTGTGAGGTTGGGTAAGACCAGGGTAGTGTTCCTTATGTTGTTCACTGGGTCGCTATGAGTTGGTACCGACTCAATGGCACCTAACAACAACAACTACAATGCTTGCCAAGCATTAGTTAAATCAGAGAATGATAGGTGAACTCATGAAGCTAGCATACCTAAGTAATAATCAAGATCATTTGGTTTGTAACAAACAAGAATTCCAAGACATCCTAACTTCCCTCTAGTAAGAGTGGAATTCATTTTATCTCTAGTCAGCTTATTAAAACTATTGCCATCCAATTGATTACCATTCATAGTAAGCGCCGAATAGAACTGCCCCATAGAGTTTCCAAGACTTGTCACTATGAGTTGGAATAGACTCGATGGCAGTGGGTTAAAACCTTACAGAAGCAGACTGCCATATCTCTCTTCCACAAAGCGACTGGTAGGTTCGAACTGATAACCTTTCAGTTAGCAATCAACCCCTTTAGCCCTCAGGCCCCTTAGATACTAGCAAATGGAAGTACTTATGTCTTTTTACTTTAAAATTATTTTCTTTATTTTACTCATCCATTCTTTAAATATTGAGCATTAATATGCTCCAGGTACATAAAAAAGCACACTCTAAAAAGAGAATTTGTGCCTAAAGATAGAAGAGACTCTGGAGATAGCAGAGGATTTATGGTTACATAGATTCAACTTCTCTATGAACTATAGTTTTAAAAAAGTTAATTTTCACATGACATCAATACCCATAACATGTGCTTGATTGGTTTGGCATTTAAAAATTAGTATACAGAGGATTCAAAACTTGATCTCAGTTATTATGAAAGCAATTAGGCTTTGGAGTGAAAAAGACTGCCAGGAAGAACCATGCTGTGGATAAAGGGAAGACATTGTGAGAAGCACAACTTTATAATAACTTGAGGCATTCTATCTAATGACATTATAATTTGGTGCACACTTATCGGATAATTCACCAGACAGCTTCAACTATCATTTGTCTAGTATCCATTAAGTATTGTCTTCCTTATAATAGTTTGCTTTGTGTGTTGGACAATGAAGGGGTGGGAGAAACCATCTAAAGCATTTGAGAAATAAACCTTAATGACAACAAACAATTTGTCAGACATTCTTTTCCTTCAGCTTTAACATTTGGGTGCCATATCATGAATTAAATGATCTAGCCCATCTCATTCATCATCCGAATCACAGAACAAACTGTTAAAATAAAGCTTCTCCAGAAGATTGCCTGACAGGTGATATATGAAGCCATCAAGGGATTGTATCATGAAGGAACATTAAAGATGATGAGTGTTGTGTCAGTCTTCTAGGGCAGATACCACACTTTTTCATTATATAACATATTCCTGATTAATTGGTGGGGGATCATTTAACTAAATCTGGCTTGATGTAGACTGTGGATTTAAGAGAATTTACAAGGGACACAGTAGTCCTGGTGTGGCACTGTGGGCTAATGCGTCAGACTGCAAAGTCATTTGAACTACATGGTCGGTGGTTCAAGCTCACCAGCTGCTCCTTGGAAACCCTATACAGGGTCGCTATGGGTCGGAACCGACTCAACGGCACTTAACAACAACAACAACAGTAGACTGCAAAGCCATTTGAACTGCAAGGTTGGTGGTTCAAGCTCACCAGATGCTCCCTGGAAGCCCTATACAGGGTCGCTATGGGTCGGAACTGACTCAATGGCACTTACAACAACAGAAACAGTACAAACACATGAAAAATATATTGACATTACTTTCCATACCATTTTTTCATTAAACAAACATTTACTAAGCACTTACACAGGAAACTAAGTACTTATCCAGGGAACAAAAAAATTGGGGGCGAGGGGGCACAGCTCAGAAAGGTTATGAATCTTGTTCAAAATTACCAACCTAGTAATCAACAAATAAAGACACAGAGTTTTTCTGCTTATAAACCCTGAACAGTGGAACATGCTATTTCTCAGCAACTAGTGATAAATGGTTTGACTACTGCTCCATTTAACTTCCTCCTCCCACAGCGAAAGCCACTCTAGCATGGCAGAACCTTGCTAAATTTGTCTACTAGAATAGAAATTTTGATTTAACGTAATCTGTACCTGAGCTGTAAACTAGACCATTAATTATTTTTCAATTTGATGAAAGAAAATTCATTTACGCATTTTGAGAGTGAAGATTCCAAATTTTCATTTTCAAGGTTTGATTTTACAGATTACACTAATTGATGTCTTGCACTGTTATTAAACTGACATAGTTCCTTGAATAATTTGGTTTATACAAAGAGCCCATGGTATACCAAGGAATAGGCATTTTCCTGCAAAGGAGCAAAACTCAAGACCTAAACCAAAATTAGGCAAAGAAAGGGCTGAGGGAAACTAGTGTTTCCTGAATATCTTCTGCTTTAGATTCTATGCACTGTCCTTTTATAAATATGATTTTAATTTAACTAACATAAAAATTCTACAGACAATTTATTGTATCCATTTTACTGAAGAAAAAAGTGAGATCCAGTAAATTTAATGAATTTGCCCAAGATATAAGCTAGAGAAGAAACTGAAGTTGTTGGTTTTTGTTTTTTTTGTTTTGTTTTTTACCAATTTCTGCAATCTGAAATTGACCAAACATACAATAAGCATGCATCAAAAATTGCTGGTGATGAGAATGCAAAAGTTGGAAACAAACAAACATAAAAAAGGATCAACAGTTGGAAAATATGGCCTTAAAAAAAGTAGTAGAGATCACATGATAGAAGTTGGCAAGATCAATGATCTACTCATCGGAAATACTTCTTTGCAATAACAAAAATTGTAACTACGTAGGTGGTCCTCATCAGACTGAATAAATTGTGATAAAATCACTACCTTTGTGGAAAGAGATCATTGAGAAGCTCAATATCATCAGTCAGAACAAGGCCTGGAACCAACTAAGGAACACACCATAACTTTCTCATATGCAAGTTCAAGTTGAAGTTGAATAAAAATTATACAAGTCCATAATGAAATGTGCAAAGGCCTGGATTTAGAAAACCAAAAGGGAAAACCATCTGTGGCATTTCTCAAGCAGAAAAAATGCAAGCATTGAGTTGCAATATTGAAGGATTTTATGGGCAATATATTGAACAAAGAAGGAAGCATTAAAAGAATAGGAAAGGAATGAAATATCATTGTACCAAAAATGGTCAATATTCATCCACTCAAGAGGTAGCATATGATTAAGAATTGGGCATACTGCCTAAGCAAAAAGCAAGGCTCCAGAAATTGACAGAATGCAAACCGAGATGCCTCAACAAATGGATACAGTTCTTGAATGGTTGACTTGACTGTGCACGGAAATTTGCAAGACAGTTTCCTGTTCAACCAATTGGAAAAGCTCCATATTTCTGCCCATTCTAAAGAAAGGTGACCCTAAAGAATGTAGAAATTATTAAAAAATATCATTAATATCACAATCAAGTAACATTTTGCTGAAGATAATTAAAATATTGTTATAGGAGTAGCTTGATTGAGAACTGACAAGAAATTCAACCTGGATTCAAAGAGGATGTGGAATGAGGGTGTCATTGCTGATGTCATGGATCTTGACTGAAAGCAAACATAAACATGTTTATCTGTATTTTATTACTATGCAAAAGCATTTTTGAACCATAACAAATTATAGATAACATCACAAAAAATGGGAATTCCAGGATACTAGTGTTTATGCAGAACCTGTACATAGACCAAGAGGCAATCATTCAAACAGAACAAGGGAGGTTTAAAATGAAGAAAGATGTGTGTTACAGTTGTAACCTTTCACCATATTTATTTAATCTCTATGATGAGCAAATAATCCAAGAAGCAAGACTAATTTAAGAAGAACATGGCAAGGAGGAAGGCTCTTTAACAATCTCTGATAAGCATATGGCACAACTTTTCTTGCTGAAAATGAAGAGGACTCAAAGCACTTACTGATGAAGATAAAAGACAAAAGCCTTCAGTATGGACTACATCTCAATGTAAAGAAAACCAAAACACCCACAACTGAACCAAAAAATAATTTCATGATATTGGATAAAAGATTGATGTGTCAAGGATTTCATTTTATTTGGATCCATAGTCAACATCCGTGGAAGCTTAGTTAAAAAATGAAATGACATATTGCATTGAGCAAATCTGCTGCAAAAGACTCTTGACAGTACTCAAGAACAAAGATGTCAATTTGAGGACTAATGTGGGACTGACCAAGTCAATCACCTCTATGCATATGAATAAGGAAGACAAGAGAAGAATTGACGCCTTTGAATTATGGCAAAGAATACTGAATATACCATACCATGGTAGTGGTTATGAGTCAGACTGCTAACTTCAAGGTCAGCAGTTCGAAACTACCAGCCAGTCGGTGGGAGAAAGATGAGGCTTTCTGCTCATCTTTCTGATCCTACACAGGGTCGCTATGAGTTAGAACCAATTTCATGGCACATAGCCAACCAACCAGAAAAATGAACAAATCTAAGTAGAATTTGTCTCACATATTTTGGGCATGTTATCAGGAGGGACTAATCCTTGGAGAAAGACATCATGTTTGGCAAAATAAAAGGTCAACAAAAAAGAGGAAGACCCTCAAGAGGTGAATTTACATAGTGGTTGCAACAATGTATGTCAAAGTAAGTGAGTCGAAGTCTTACCACCTGTTCTTTTAAGGAACATTTTGGTTTAATTTATTCTAAGACTGATTGTTCTTTTGGCAGTTCACAAAAATGAGGGAAACCCTCAGTGAGATGGACTGCCAAAATACCCATAGCTTAAAGATGGATGACAAAATACCCACAACTTAAACATACCAACCATCACGACAATTGCACAGTTGTTATGTGCCATTGAATCAGTTCTGACTCATAGAGACCCTGTATGGGCTTTCTGAGAGCAACTGGTGAATTTGAACTGCTGCCCTTGCGATTACCAGTCCAGTGTTTATCCTACAGTACCACACCATGGCACAATACCAAGTAATTTTTGGTTCTGTTATACCTAAGGTCTTCATAAGTCAGTGCTCACTCGGAGGCAATGAAACCAACTGTATATATTTTAACAGTGTGATTTTCCTGTCTGTCTGCTGAAATGTTGGCCACAATCTAAGGCTACGTTACAAGTTATGTCTTCAGAAATATTTCCCCAGATCTCACTATTGAATTTTAGTTCCCTCCCCATATTGGCTGTCATGCTCACAGAGGAGAATGACCAACAGTGTTTTTGTCTACACTGAGCTTAAAATCTAATTGGGAAGACAGATAATAAACACATAGCCAGACTGCCAGTAATCATAAATACTAAAGAAGAAAACTCCCTGCTATTATGCATTTTGTGGAGAAAAATAGAAATGCAGTAAGTGATGAGGCATAATTATTTTTCTGTTACACAATTCTGAGTAATGTGTTTACCTCTTTAGCCTATTGCTCATACTTAGTAGGAGTTATAAAATAAAATTTTTCATCTTTTAGACATTTACTGTAGTTCTGTATTAGTGAAGTAAAGATATGTAGGGATAAAATCTGAAATCTGCAGATTTCTTTAAGATTGGATTCCTGGTGTGGCACTGTAGGATCGGCACTGGACTGTGATCTACAAAGTCGGCAGTTCAAACTCACCAGCTGCTCCTTGGAAATCCTATAGAGTGTTTCTATGAGTGAGAATTGACTCAACAGCACTTAACAACAACAATAAGGAGACTGCTCTCTAAGCCTCAAGTAAAGGAATCAAGAGTCCATGATTTAGGTTAATTCTAGTTACAATAAAAGAATGTTAGATTAAGAAAAAAAGGCTTAGAATTAACTAATCAAGAAGGTCCTAGACTTTCTGATGTTACAAGGCAGTACACTTTTAATTGAGAAAGGCAGAAGGCTGCCAGGTTTTTAGTTGCCATGCAAAGATATTACATAAAAGCTATCATCTATTGATCTGTGACTTCATAAATGAAAAAATATTTTTAAATAAAACAAGAAAAAGAGTATAAGCCCCATTAAAAAAAGACAGTTTTCCCTAAACAAGAACAGGTATAACTTGGCAGCAATATAGTTACATAGATACAAATGTAAATATAGATAAAATATCATTAGAGATTAAAATGTTATAGCCGCATAAAGCACTGACTTTGCGGTTCTCATTTCACCTTAGCCTGATCAAAAATTGGAATTTAAGAATGTTTGATCTTTTTCAAACTTTTCAATGACTGATCAAAGTTACAAATTAGTGACTAGTGTGGCTGCAACCAGTACCCAGGTGTCTAGCATTACCTCAGTGCTCTTACTGTCACTTAATATCTGGCATTTCTAGAGAATACCAAGGAGTTTGAGGTAGGAAGTGAAGTGAAACCTGCCCTGTGAATCCTTTTAGGGGGGACTTTAAGGTTTCAGAAAACTAGACAGAGAGAAAGAAAGAAAAGTGGGGGGAAATACTCAAGTAAGATTGTTGTTGTTACATGCTGTCAAGATGGTACCAATTCACAGCAACACTATGCACAATGGAATGAAACACTTCCTGGTCCTTTGTCAACCTCACAATCATTGCTACATTTGAGCCCACTGTTGCTGTCATTTTGCCAATCCATCTTGTTGGGAGTCTTCCTCTTTCTTACTGACCTTTCACTTTACTAAGTATGATGTCCTTCCCCAGGAACTGGTCACTCCTGACAATATGTTGGAAGTATGACAGATGAAGTCTGGCCATGCTGGCTTTTAAGGAGCACTCTGGCTGTACTTCTTCCCACACAGATTTGTTTGTTCTTTTGGCAGTCCATGATACCTTTAATATTATCCTCCAATACCATAACTCCAATGCATCAATTCTTCTACAATCTTTATCCATTGTCCAATTTCACATGCATATGAGGTTATAAAAGAGCTCTGGGAGAGTAGTGGTTATAAGTTGGGCTGCCAACCTCAAGGTCAGTAGTTCAAAACTACCAGCAGTTCCGTGGGAGAAAGATGAGGCATTCTGCTCCCATAAAGATTTACAGCCTCAGAAACCCTGTGCAGGGTCACTATGAGTCGGACCCAACTCCTCGGTACTTAACAACAATAAAATGAGGTTATAGAAAACGCCATGGCTTGGGTCAAGTACACCTTAGTCCTCAAACTGACATCTTTGGTCTCAAACACTTTAAAGAAGTCTTATGCAGCAGATTTTCCTAATGCAATACGTCATTTGATTTCTTGACTGCTCCTTCCATGAGTGTTGATGGTTGAGCTGAGCAAAACGAAGTCTTTGACAACTTCAATCTGTTCTTCATTTACCTTGATGTTATTTATTTGTCCAGTGGTGAGGTTTTTGTTTTCTTTACATTGAGGTGCAGCCAATACCAAGGCAAGAAGATGGGTCTATTTTTAGTTCCTAAAAACATTCCTTTCTTTCCACCCTCAGCCTGTCTCCAGGTAAATGACTTTGGGAAAAAAGTTTATGAAAATGTTTCTTAATGAATCCATAGGTAGGGTAGTTTGTTGAGCACATTATATGTTCTCAGAACTGGGTGCGGTGCTTTGCTTGTGGTATAATATTTAATTCTCATAACCTCTTGAAGTAACTCTTTGCAGAGTTGGAAATTAAAACTCACAAATGAAAATAAACTGCTTAAGATGGAGCAGCTAAGATTCACATCTGTTTGACTAAAGCTCAGAAGGCCATTAGCTATGCCATACTCACTCACATGTTGCTCTCTTGGGGGAAGGAAATGCATTTGTTGAGCTCCTACTATGTGCCAGGTCCTAGACTTAGTTATTTCCATAATGTATTTTATGCAATTCTGATATTTCCATTTCATAAACAGGAAACAGAAGGATCTGTATTGGTCCCTGATGTGGAGATTAACTTAGCCATTTACTCTAAGAAAGCAAACTATGGTATTGAATTTAAATGCATCCAAAATTAAATCAATTACACATCCTTTTAGGTTAACAGAATATTTTTATAAATGCTTAGGCTGAAACACATGAATTTACTATTTTTGAGAATCAAAAATGGTTGAATGTCAATATTTCAGGTGGTTCAACTTAATATATGTCACTATTGTTGTTAAGTGCTGTAGAGTCGATTCAGACCCCTAGCAACCCTGTATAGGGCTTTGAAGGTGCATCTGATGAGTTTGAACTGCTAACCTTGTGGTTTGAACTGACTTTGCAGTCTAGCACATTAATCCACAGCACCATATATCATTGTTAATGTCCTCAAATTCAAAGCATTTCCCACCTCTACTTACACTTGGTAATAAATTAAACACTAACAAACTAATAAGCTGCCATTCATCATCAGTTTGCAGTACTTGTGTGAGCTTGTGAGACTTTGCTATGCTAGAAGTTATGACACCATTACTTCAAAAAAAGCAGGGTCACCCATGGTGGATAGGTTCAGCAAAGCTACCAGACTAAGGCAGACCAGAAGAAGAAAGAGGCAGTCCACTTCTGAATATTTAGCCACTGAAAGCCTTACGAATAATAGAAGAATATTCAGATATAGTGCCTGAAGATGAGCTCCTCAGATTGGAAGGCACTCAAAATACAGTTGAGGAAATGTTGCCTCCTGAAAATCAAGTTGACCTTAATGATGTAGATGGAGCAAAGTTTTCATGACCTTTGTTTACTGATACAGCATGATGCAAAATGAGAAGAAACAGCTGTAAACAATCATTAATACTCAAAATGTGGGATAAATAAAATATGAATCTAGGAAACTTGGAAGTTGTCAAAAACAAAATGAGACACAAAATGACTGATTTCCTAGGCATTAGTGAGGCAAAATGGACTGGTATTGGCCATTTTGAATTAGACAATCATATGATCTATTATGCCTGGAGTGACAAACTAAAGAGGAATGATATCACATTCATTGATAAAAAGAACATTTCAAGATCCATCCTGAAGTACAATGCTGTCCGCGATTGGATAATACCCATATGTCTAGAAGGAAGAACAGTTAATACTACTATTATTTAAAATTTATGCAACAACCATTATAGTGAAAGATTAAGAACGGAAGAATTCTACAACTTTTGCAGCCTATAATCAAGATGCACTGATAATGTGCTGATTGGAATGCGGAAGTTTGAAACAAAGAAAAAGGTTTGGTAGTTGGAAAATAGGTCATTGGTGATAGAAACAAAGCTTGAAATCACATGATAGAATTTTCAAGACCAATGACATTCTGTTTTTCAACAATATAAATGGTGACTATACATACAAATGCACTAAAACGCATGCCAGAAGAGACTCTGAAACTTGCTCTAGAACACAGAGAAGCTAAAATGCATGGAAGAAATGATGAAGCAAAAGGGCTGAACAGAAAACTTCAAAAGGTGGCTCTAAAAGACAAAATAAATTATTATAATGAAATGTGCAAAGACCTGGAGTTAGAAAACCCAGAGGGAAGAACACGCTTGGAATTTCTCATGATATAAGAATTGAAGAAAAAATTCAAGCCTTGAATTGCAATATTAAAGTATCCTAATGTGTGCATAGGGTCGCTATGAGTTGGTACTGACTTGATGGCACCTAACAACAACAACAACAACAATAAAATGGGATAATACACCAGACAGCAAAGCCATTTGAACTGCAAGGTTTATGGTTCAAGCTCACCAGCTGCTCCTTGGAAACCTTATATAGGGTTGCTATGGGTCAAAACTGACTCTACAGCACTGAACAACAACAACAATATGGTGTATAGGAGTCCTGGTGTGGTGCTGTGGGTTAATGCATCAGACTGCAAAGTTGTTTGAGCTGTAAGGTCAGTGGCTCAAGCTCATCAGCTGCTCCTTGGAAACCCTCTACAGGGTCACTATGGGTCAGAATCAACTTGAAGGCACTTAACAACAATAATAATATATGGTGTATATGTGGCACTGTGGGCTAATGCATCAGACTGCAGCTCATCAGCTGCTACTTGGAAACCCTATACAGGGTCACTATGGGCCGAAACTGACTCAACAACACTTAACAATGACAACACCATATGGTGTATATGGTGTTGTCAGATAAGTAAAGGACTGCTAACTATTAGGTTGGTGGTTCAAATTCACCAGCCATTCCTCAGAAATCCTTTACAGTGTCACTGTTACCAGGAACCAACTCAACATCACAGAACAAAAGCAACAATAACATTAACAGGTGTAAAATATTGAACAACACAGGAAGAAAAGAAGATGGAAGGGATAGACACAGAGTCACTGTACCAAAAGAATTGGTCAACATTCAATCATTTCAAGAGGAGCACATGATCATGAAGTGATGGGACTGAAGGAATTGGTGAATAAAAGGCTCCTAGCATTGATGGACTCAAGCGTGGCAACAGTAGTGAGGTTGGCCCAGGATCAGGCAGTACTTCATTCTGCTGTCCATAGGGTCACTATGAGTCGGTACCGACTAGATGGCACCTAACAACAACAGAATTGATGGACTGCCTATTTTGATGGAATACCTATTGAAATGTTTCAATAAACAGATGCAGTGCTGGATACACTCACTTGTCTATGCCAAGATATTTGGAAGATAGCTACCTGAACAATAAATTGGAAGAGATCCATAATTGTGCTCATTGCAAAGAAAGGTGATTCAACAGAATGTAAAAGTTATTGAACAATATCATTAGTATCACATACAAGTAACATTTTGCTATAGATCATTCAAAAACAGTCCCAATGGTACATTGACAGGGAACTGTCAGAAATTCAGGCAAGATTAAGAAGAGAACACAGAAAAAGTGTTATCATTGTTCCTATCAGTTGGATCTTGTCTGAAAGAATAGAATGCAAGAGAGAGATTAACCTGTATTTTATTGATTATGTAAAAGTCATTTGAGTCCATGGATCATAATAAATTATGGATAACATTACACAGAATGGGTAGTTCAGAACACTTAACTGTGCTTTGGGGAACCTGTACACAGACCAAAAGCAGTTGTCTGAATAGAACAAAAGGATACTGTATTGTTTAAAATCAAGAAAGATATGTATCAGTACAGCATCCTTCCACAATACTTGTATGGTGAGAAGCTGGACTAGATGAAGAGGAATGTGGCATCAGGATTGGAAGAAGGTTCATTAACAATCTGCAACATTCAAATGACACACTCTTGCTTGCTGAAAGCACAGAGAACTTGAAGCACTTATTGATGAAAATCAAAGACTATAGTGTTTAGTATGGATTACACCTCAACATAAAGAAAACAAAAATCTTCACTACTCGACCAATAAACAACACTATGATAAATGAAGAAAAGATTGAAGTTGTCAAAGATTTCTTTTTCCATAATCAGCATCCATGGAAGCAGCAGCCAAGAAATCAAATAATATATTGCATTGGGCAAATCTATTGTAAAAGATTTCTTTAAAGTGCTAAAGAGCAAAGATGTCACTTTGAGGATTAAAGTTTGCCTGACCCAAGATATGGTCATTTCAACTGCCTCATATACACGCAAAAGCTGAACAATAATACGAAAGACTAAGAAGAATTGATGCATTTGAATTATGGTGTTAGTGAAGAATATTGGCGATACCATGGAGTGCCAGATGAATGAACAAATCTGTCTTGGAAGAAGTACAACCAGAATGTTCCTTAAAAGTAAGGAGGATGAGACTTTGTCTCAAAAATTTTATCAGGAGGGACCAGTCACTGTAGAAGGACATCATGCTTGGTAAAGTGAAAACGAGGAAGACCTTTGGTGAGATGGCACCGTGACTCCAAAAATGGGCTCAAACAGCAATGATTGTGACGATGGTACAGGACCAGGTAATGCTTCATTCTGTTGTACACAGGATCTCTATGAGTTCAAACTGACTTGATGGCACACAACAACAACAACGACAAAGGGAATTAGAAATAAGAATAGTGATGGTGGATAGTAAGAATATCATAACCAAGAACATCACCAGTAACTACTTCTATAAATTTTGAGTATGTCATATCCATAAGGGACTTTATACACGTTATTTCATCCTAATAAAATGGAATGAATTAAGTACTATTCTCACTACATAGAATAAACACTACCAACACTCATGGAAGCAGCAGTCAAGAAATCAAATGAAGTATTGCAGTTGGCAAATCTGCTGCACAAGACCACTTTAAAGTGTTCAAGACAAAAGATGTTAGTTTGCGGACTAAAGTACAACTGACCCAAGCCATGGTATTCTCAATAGCCTAATATGCATGTGGAGTCCTAGTGTGGTGCTGTGAGATAAAGCACTAGACTGTAAGGCTGATCAGCTGTTCAAATTCACCAGTCACTCCTTAGAAACCCTACACAGGATTACTATGAGTCTCAACGGACTCAATGACACTAACAACAATAATACTCATATGGAGTCTTGGTGTAACCCTGTAGGATAAAGCACTGGACTGCAAGGTTAGTTTGAACTGCAAGGTAGGTTGTTCAAATTTACTAACCACTCCTCAGAAACCCTCTACAGGGTCACTATGAGTCAGAACTGACTTGAGGGCACTTAACAACACAAATGTGCATGTGAATGTTGGACAATGAATAAAGAAGACCATAGAAGAATTGATGCATTTGAGTTCTGGCGTTGGAGAAGACTATTAAAGGTATCATGAACTGCCTGAAGAACATACAAATCTGTGATAGAAGAAGTCATCAGAATGTTTCTTAGACACCAAGATGGCCATACTTTGTCTCTCATACTTCAGACTATCATTAAGAAGGACAAGTGACTGATAAAGGATATCATGTTTGATAGAGAGAGAGCTTAAAAGAGGGGGACCCCCAACGAGATGGATTGGCATAGTGGCAACAAGAATGGGCTCAAATGTAGCAGCAAATGTGAGGATGGTGCAGACTGGTCAGTGTTTTGTTCTGTTATACATAAGGTTGCTATGAATCAGAACCATCTCGATGGTGCTGAATAACAACAAGAACTCACTACATAACCCAGAAAATAGAAAAAGCAGGTAGCTATAAGCCTACATTCTCAGAGTAATCCATTACTAGTATGTTCAAATTTATTATATTCAAACTAGATATCAGTGAGTATCATTTCTACCATAGGGGAGATGTCCCATATTTGGGGCTATATATAGGGAGGGGTTTTGATACTTTTCTACATATTCAAATAACTATTCTCAATAAATATTGGTGAAGGGCTAAGTTAAAGGCATCACAAAAAACCTCCTTAAATCAAAGAAATTCAAGCAATATAGAAAAAAGTATAATAAGAACTTTGAAGGAAAACATGCAAACATTAATGGTAATATTCTCCTTGCAAAGAAAGTTTTTAGGTGATTTTTCTAACACCAAAATTTTTTTCACAGCACATTCTATAAGCTATATTGTATACTTTAAAATGGATTTTTACCTTACATAATGTTGTTGTTGTTGTTGTTATGTGCCATGGAATCGGTTTCGACTTATAGCCAGGGTTTCCGAGGCTATAAATCTTTACAGGAGCAAAAAGCTTCATCTTTCTCCTGTGGAGCAGCTGGTAGTTTCGAACTGCTGACCTTGAAGTTCGCAGCCTGATTAGTAACCACTACACTGCCAGAGCTCCTTACATAAATATAGCTGAAAAATTTGGGGGGAAAGGACTTAAATGTAAAAACTGCATTCTTTTTTGTAGTACCATTAACCAATTTAATATTGGAACTTAGGTAAATAAGATATTTTAAAATGGGTTAAAATGTTAGGTGATATATGATTTAAGTGTATTACTTAGATGAAGACTATAAACAAGTAAGGGAAATTTAGAATAGAAAAAGAAATGAAGTCCTTGTTTTTGTAGCACTTACAAAGGGTTGGACAATCATAAGCTAAAAGAAACCATACACTCTTTTTTCACACTTCAACATTTTTTAATTGAAAGATCACAATTGGAAAAAATAGTTGTACTAGAGACTTTATCATTCAGAAAACAAATGCAACAATTAAACATTAAAGTTGCAAAATATTTTCACAAAAAAAAATCACTATTTCATTAGTTTTCATTCTGTGATCTCATTTTTTTTATAAAAGAATTTTTTTAATTTAAAGGAAAGTCACACAATAGATGAGTCATTGTTCCTTCAATGCCATCAAATCACTTCAGACTCATAGTGACCCTGTTTAGGGTTTTTGAGGAACAGTTGATGAGTTTGAACTGCCAATCTTGCAGTTAGCAGTTCAGTGCTTATTTTACAGCACAACACAAGGATTACTTCCATAAATGCATTTAGTTAAAAGTAATTATTTTATTTAAAAGATAGTTACTTATAATAGAGATTAATGCAATAATAATTCCATTCCTAAAATAATAAGTTAAGATTTAATAAAGAATACCACAAATTATGTGAATTTTCATCTTAGTTTCTTCCACTCTATAAACCTTTGTTGCTAGTTTTTTAGTTATCAGGACTAACCCAATAAAAAAACATTTCTTCAAATGCATGAAATTTTTCAGAAATTTAATCTCTCTAGGTCGCAATACATTCATTTAAAGTTTTCTTTAGATATTTTGCTTGAACTTGAATTTGAAGGTAAGTGAATTTTCATTCTGAGGAATCCATGGAAATGCTAATGTCCAAATCTGATTTCAATGAGCTTTGACCTTTTGAGATTTGGTTTAACCACCCAGATGTCAAATCGCTCTTTTTCCTTTGGAAAAACAAATGTATTCAATTCAATGCAAATCAATCTGTCAACTTTCAAAGACAAAGGATGGAAGAATTATGGATATTCATTTTTACCTACAACTATGTGAAATCATTTTGTAGAAAATACGGAGAATCATAGAATTTCAGTGCTGGGTGGTACCTTCAAGACAATGGAATCCAGCCACTTCATTTTACAGAGATAGAAACGAAGTGGCTTTCCCAGACATCCCCCAGTTAGAGTGAAAGGCAAAATCCAAACATGGTTTTCTAATAATCACCAACGTCCTGAACTGTAACTTTCCTCACACTCTTTCCAACTTCTAGAAGACATAATTAGCCAAATTAAATGAGACTACTTTGAGGAACAAAAGCCCAGAATACTAAAGTAATACAATAGTGATTCCTATACTTTAAAACATCACTTCACCTGAAAGGGAACATCTTTTGAGTTGGCAGTGACAAAATCATGGGGCAAGGCTTTCATCTCACACTTGCCATGGAAAGTTGGTTAAGTCATTGAATTGCCCTGCATCTCAGTCTGCAAAATGGGGATGGCATTGGTTCTGTGGAGCTTTACAGGATGGGCTTAGCTAAGAGCTGTAGAAGGATTCCCAGGCCACACTCTGCACAGAGCACAGACTTGTGTGACTTCTGTACACCCTACTTTCACCAACAATAAAGAACCTTGAGACACAGACTAAGGCCCCATCTAGTACAAACCCAGAAAATAATTAAGTAAAAGGCAAACTCACTAAGAGGCATAGAATAAAAAGAAGAAACACACCCTAGCTAATTTGATGCTAGGAAGAAATAATATCATTTTGAAATCACAGGTAGATTTGTTTTGCTTCTCCCCAACCCCCATACTCTTTTCTAGCACATTTTGGGGAGCTCTGGAAAATGAATAGAAGAGACAAAAAAGTACTTTGCCCGGCAGGAATACAAAATTGTAAAAGCACAGACAGCACTACAGAGGCGCGCTGCCATTCACTCACAAAGAATTTTGTGCATGTAGATGGCTGATTAATTGCCGGCCTGCCTAGACGAAGCTGCAACAAGCCAGATACTGTCAGCATGCCATCGGTTACCATGGAAATGCACAAGGTTCCTGTTTCTGACAAACCCTTGAATACTGGATAGATTGTGCCATATGTAAATAAGGCAAATTAGTTTTCCTATATCTTCCAGACAAGGTTAGACGAAAAGAAAATATATCTGTTTAAACATACTCTCTAACCTCTTAGATGTGACGAATGAGAAAGAGGGGCTTCTTTCTTAGGAAACTAAACTCAGATTATTACAACTGAAAGGTACTTGGGGAAAATGACCAAAAAAATGCAAAATACATTGTCTATTTATAAGGAAGGACTTCAAAGTCAGCCATGCAAAGGTATATCCATCAGACTTTGGTTTTGTGACTAGAAGATGTATTTTGTGTTCTGTTCTTTAAAAAAATTCTAAGATGGCAAACCGTTGTTTCTATGGTTTTAGGTTAGAGATCTTGTATGTTTGTCACATATTTTTTTCTTACTGCACAGTCCTAAGACTGCATAGGTTGAATACAGAGCCATAAGCCAGCATAATAAATCAAATCAGCATAATGCAAAATGTCTAACTCCACTACTATGGACATTTACTTTGGCATTACATTGATTAGAGGATGTTTTGTTGTTGTTGTTTTTTGTTTGTTTGTTTTTTAACAAAACAAAACAGAACAAACCTTCTTGCCAGCACCAGGAGACTTTATAACTTCTCTCCGTGTTGTCACAATAATTTATAATCAACTAAATCTGACATCAGTTCAAAAACATCTTAATCAGTAGCCTATTTTTAATACTTAGTGTCTTCAGTGTCTTGTATATTTTGTGACCCAGCATTACTTTTCTGATGGCCACATGACATTATTTATATTTACCAAATTTAATCTGTTTACTTAAACAGTAAAAATGCAAAGAAGAACTGGAGTACTTTCCATACAAATCACTAACTTCTCTAAATAATTAAAAATGTACATTTATCAAAATAAAATATCATATTATCTCTATTAACTTCTTGACCTAAAATACCTACTTTTTCTGTGTTTTTTAGTTAGATTTTCTAAGGATATTTGACTATGAAATTTCCTTACTAAACCCATATAGTCATATGCTATATAAGTACTATGCAACATATGAACACCAAGAATATCTATAATTGGCCCAATTAATCCTTCTCTAGGCAGTATCGATGGACTCAAGCGTGGCAACAGTAGTGAGGTTGGCCCAGGATCAGGCAGTGTTTCGTTTTGCTGTGCATGAGGTCACCATGGGTCGGTATTGACTCGATGGCACCTGACAACAACAACAACAACAACAATTTAAAAAATAGTTATCTCTCCCCTTTCTTGGTAAAGACAAGAAAATTTTCTTTCTATTACCTGATCCAAGTATTAGATATTCTCAGAATTCTAATATAATTACAAATAAGTTATATATTATTCTCTGTTAAAAGTCAGAAATGAACTCTAGTTTATGGTTCCCAAATTTTAATATTCTTTAAGTTTTCTTTAAAAATTCTTTAGTAGTCTTCAAATTAAGTATTACTCATGAAAAATAAGGCATTTTCTACATATTTTCATTATTTCTGTAAATAAATACTATGGCAAACCATAAAAAATACTTTCAGTATTGACCTATTACACATATTTTTTTCTTGCAGAAAATACTCCCCATACTTTCCAGTTTAGATATAACATATGAAGTGAATGGTTTTCATAACAATTCTGAGTAAGTTAAAAATGCATGTTATGTCTGTACAATTGTAAAGAACAAATCAAAGACAATGATCTGAATAATTCTGACTTGAACATATAACTATTCTGTTATTAACATGATTATTGTTTCTGTTCTTCATTTTGTTTTCCCTGTGGAGCCCCAAGCAGGTTGCCACACTTTAAAATTCAATCCAGTCCTTTTGCACTGAGATACCTGACCTATAGATGACATTTCATTTGCTCTTTTTCTCCTCCCATTAAATCAGACAGACCATAATTAACAACATTGAAATTTTTCAGTGGTCATATAACAATGTCCAATTTTTTTTGTTAGACATCTTCCCAAGTTCTTTAATTGTGAAGCATTTAAACAGCAACTCCTATTCTAGAAGAAAAAAGTTTTACATTGGAATGTGGCCAATTTCTTTTTTTCAAGTGTTATTATTATTATTATTTTTTTTAAAAAGCTCCTTTCCTAATGAAGTGATATATGTGTTTTATGTAATAGGGATATATTAAAAACAATGAAATTGACTCTATCTGTGTTTTTTAACTCATACTTGAGAATGTATGATTTGCAAAATACATACTTTAAACAGAAAGATAAAAAGTCAGAGTACTTTAGCTTACTGCCTCACTCTGCTTAAATATAATATATGAGAGGAATATTATACTGTGGTATCTCATCAACACCACCTACCCAAATAGAATAAACTAAAATAAGCCCACTGTCATCAAGTCAATTCTGACCTTCACTGTGAGTCAGTTTAAGAGTAAAGTTCCAAAGGTTATAAATTGTTACAGAAGCAGACTGCTACATCTTTCTCCTGAAAAGCATTTGGTAAATTTGAACCACCAACCTTTTGGTTAGTAGCCAAGAACTTAACCATTGTGCCATCAGGCCTCCTTTGCCAGAATGGTATTTAAGACAGTACTAAGGATTATGGATGAGAGAATAGATCTAACAACTGTAATGGAAGATAAATGCTTTCTGGGAGGAAAAGACACATTACTGCTTTTAAGAAGCAGCATTATAGTGTGGAAGGGAACATTCATTCATTCTTTGAGCATTTGTTACATGTCAAGTACTTTAGTAAGCCTAAGAAGATGACAGTTAACAACATGGTCTCTGCCTTCATGAAGCTTATACTCTTGTGGAGGTAGAAATAAACCAGGAGAAAAGGAACACCTGAGTCCTCATCTTTGCTTTGTCTCTCAAACCCTGTCTTTACTTTTACTTTCTTCTTACAGTATAAACTATATTCTGTTTGTAGTTCAGTTATTTCTTCACATTTTCTTTTCTAATGCTCTGTAAATTTCTTATGAGTAGCAAATACTGTCTGGGTATTTTTCCTCTTTGAATCTTCCAACATACTCAACATATAGCAGGTTCTCTGCTGAGAAATGAACAAATGAATGGATAATCCTTCTGGTCACTTGTGTTATAATTTTAGGCATGGCACCTTACTCTAGAGATTTTTGTTTTTTTAAAAATATCTATAATTAGTAATGTTGAAATGAGTCACCTTTAAGATTGAATTTGTAATTCTGTAAAAGTATGGTGCTGTAGGATAAGCAATAGACTGTTAAATGTAAATGCAAAGTTGGCAGTTCAAACCCTCCAGTTGCTCCTCGGAAACCCTTTACAGGGTGGTTAAGAGTTGGAACTGAATTGATGGCACTTAACAACAACAACCACAACAAAAAATCAGATTCCTTAATGCTATATACCAGTACACAAAATCTACTACACTACTGCCTTAGAAAATTTTCATCCTGGAAATTTTACTATTCTAAAAATTTATTTTTGCTTTTCTGGCTATTATTCTTTCAAGAGTGATAGATAACACAAACATTTTATTTTTCATGAAATGTTATGCCTAGATACGATGCTGTTGTTATTTAGTGCTGTTGTGCAGTTTGGACTCAAAGTGACCCTGTTAAGGGTTTCTTAAGAGCAGCTGATGGATTTGAACCACTCACCATGTGTTCAAATCAACCTTATAGTCCAGTGTTTATCTTAAAGCATCACACCAGGACTCCAGATATGATATAAAGTCTTAATTTAAGAGTTAATATTGTTAGATGCACAAAATGAGCAGAAAATTATTCAAAGGAAAAAAGTTAGAATTTGAAGTGTTAAATCAAGTGAATAAATTAAGACAGAAGCCATAGTATTGCAGCAAAAGAGGAGAACTTCCCCCTTTAAACGCCATACTGGTGGTGGTTGGTGGTTATGTGCCATGGAGTCGCTTCTGACTCGCATGTACGCGTGACCCTGTACAGGGTTTCCAAGGCTATAGATCTTTATCATCCCAAACTCATGCTGATGGCGGATGATTTGCAAACAGACGATTATGTGTTGTAAAGAAAATGACTCAATGGTCCATCTGTAATTTAAATATGTGACAACATATTTAATGCTTCAAACAAAGGTAGAACACCAGACACTTAACATTTTGGAAATAAGTGTGGGGTGCTTTTTTTTTTTTTTTTCAGCTTATTGGCTTCCTTTTACACCAGCTCAAACATCCATCAGGTGCTTGAATCTTTCTGACACTTAGTAAGTAACCTCATCTCATTGTAAACGAAAGAGGGGAGTATCCATTCCTTAAGAATATCCTGGCTAATAACTCTGTACTGGATGCTAATGTGGATAAATGAAAAAAAATCAGAAATCCAAGGTCTTCCTCAAGATTTTCATCTATCATGGGAAATCATTCATTTATTTCCTTATCAGTAGAATGACAGGCCCAATCTTCATACATCAGCATTTAAAATAAAACATCAAATTACTTTCATGTTGGCATTTATGAAATGGATATCTTTACAGGAACAAAACAAAGACATTTTAGTGCACGATAGGTATATAAACAAGGCCCTTTCCTCTGATAGCCAGTTAAGCACATTATTTCACAAATTCTTTCGTAAAACAAACCAAAGGAAAACAAAACCAAAAACAAATGAATGTTAGCTGCTACTTCATTTGCTCAAAACAAAAGGTAAGGAGTGAAAAATTCTTAATTCATTAGTTTATATAACCTCAGCCAAGTAGTTTCTGAACAGACGAGTTGAATTTTAGAGATAGTCAGGACATTATTACTAACATACAGAACCTAAACGAAATCAATGGTTTCTTCAGTGTGAACGGGAAAACAGCAATAACTAAAACATGGGTGTGATAACAAGAAAATAAAATTCGAATTAAAAATTGATGCTGTGCTTCTCTCGTAGCATGGGAAAATAATTTATAAATGTCGATCTCAAGTAAATGAAATGTTTTGCTGATACGTTTTGGATTTTGTAAACTGCCTCAGCTTCCAAATGTATGTTGAAACCTAAAACTGATTTGTTCCACGTAAATCGCATTTGAAACTTTTTCAGCTAAAGATATTACCAGTAAAGCTATTAACTTGAGGGTGAGCTCCTTCTTTAGCTCTCTGGATCTGCTAAGTCTTTGATAATATTAGGATAGATTTTTCTTCTCTTTTTAAGTAAAAAATATAAAAATCAAGGAAGGTCTTTAGTTTTTTGCATTTTAAAGGAATGCAAATATAATGGAAAATATTCTTCCCCCTAAATTATTCTGAATGTAAATACTAATTAATAAGAGAGATTGCTATTCTGACTTTTGGGTGATGATGATACAAAACTCTTAAAAAAATGTCGTCTCTTTCTGTTTGCCCTTGAACCACACATATTTCAATAGCAGTTGACTGGCAGGCAGATTTTCTCTAGTAATTCATCAATTGGACATTTTCTAAAATTTGGTTATATTTTATGCTAAATGATCTTTTTAAATTTTTAAAAAATTTTAAATGTTTTATTGTGAATTATGTGATAGTTTACATGGGAGAACATTAGCTTTACATTCATCCTATCGTATATTGTTTCATTGCCATGGTTACAATCCCCTTCATGCATCATCAACCAACCAAAGGGTCTACCCTGCAAGCCTGCTCCCTGGTTATTAGCACACAGCCCCTCTCCCTTTGTGGGTCTAGAGTCCCCAGCCATTCCCTCTCTCCATGTCATCATCTCTACCTCCATCTCTGGCGTCATTGTTTCTCTGGGAAGGGTACCACATTCTGCTCTTCTCCCTTGATGGTCCCAGGGACCTCCACTCCTGGATTGCAAAGTCAACCATTCCCCTCGTTTTGCTACAAAATGTCTCCCTTTACATTTCCAACCCTCATAGTCAGTCCTGATAGCAATTATTCACTACTGTGCCACGTGAGTGAGTGCTATCCGCATTTCATTTCATCAGCCCAGCCAGACAGATTGGATACTACTCTGTGGAGATTCTACCTTTCTCCGCACCCTCTGGATCTAGGCTACCTCTTGAAAGTTTGTAAGCCAGTCACTTCTTTCCTTTGTAGCCCCCCATTTTGGGTAGCCAATATCCAAGTTACCCATTCCTGTCTACCCTGTATATCGAGGGGGTGGGAATGATCCTCACTGTAAAGTGTTGTTCCCTCTTTTGAGCTACTGCATCCATACCATAGGTGTAGATCAAGTTCATCCAATTGTATCAGATTACTATTTTTTCCTCTTCTTTCTTCTTCTAGTTGAGTTCTGATCATCCAGCCATTGAAGCTAAGTCAAGTGGTCAAGTGGGTATTAATCTGTAAGTGTGGGTGTTCTTGTGCATGTGCCCTCACTTCTTATCTGCTGTATGCTTTACTTTTCACTCTAGTCCTCTGTGGCTATGCCACTGACTCTGGGCCCAGGAGTCCATAGGTCTTGCCACACTTCTGACCAACCAGGTCTCCACCCGGGTTCACAGGAGTCCATTGAACATGGTAGGGCTTAGCTTGCTGCTTTATTGCTGTTTTTCCCTCACTTCCCCTTTTCAGTGACCAACATGGTCACCAATCAGAGTGCATGTCTGCTCATGTATTCCCAATGAGTCTTAGTCTTGGAAGGGGGTTTTCCCTGAGGAGGTCAAATGATCTTGATCACCATTTTTAATCCTTAGCCCTGAAAATAATCTGATGGAGCCTATTTTATCAAAATGCCAAATGCTCAGTTTGTGGAATATATCATAAAACTGTAACATAAAGTTAATCTATAGAGTGAGTTTGGTTCAGTTGTTAAATAAATACTGCAATTTATGGCTGACATGACTTTTGTACTGTCAGTCCTATACTATCATCCTTTTATCTTCTTCCCTTTATGGGAATCTAAAAACCCTTTAATCTGAAGAAAGTTTCCTAATGGTAGATTGCTGCCTGGGCTCTTTTCTTTATGGGTCTACTCATTCTGGAACAGTCAGAATATCTAGCATATGATTTTTACTTAGAAGTCAGAAAAAAACATATTAGAAAAATATTAAGTTTTACCCCCTTGAGATATAATATAAATTTATATAACTAATGGTATTTATATTTTGGTATATGCTGAAAACATTCAGTATTTCCAAATTATGCATCAGTGATGCTCCCAAACTAAAAATAACATTTGGACTTTATCAATTCTGTGACTGAAGTATCTAACATTGACATACTCTGAGTTCAATAGAGTTTTTTTTTTTTCTCTTGCAAGCTAATTATAGTTATAAATATATTTGAGGGTGGAAATTTTTTTCAAACAAATTGTCATGAGATACAATGACTTCAGTAGGCATTGCAACATTTTTTTTGGGTTTTTTTCCTTATCCATAACCTGCGATCTCTGAGGATCACTGAATTTGTAATCTCTGATCACAACTACTGGACATGTAGCATGGGTCTCTCAGTTGGGGCAAAATTTAAGTTTATGATAGGGGTTTCACCTAAATGCGTTGCCTCCTTTGATTTACTGATTTATCAAGTCTTTCCATCAGAGGTAATTACATATTACTCTACCCCACTGAGACACATTAAATCTGTGAATATTATAAAATTCTACCACATAGACTCAGGAGATAATTTGCACTTTCCCTACTTAGAGATTTGTGAACACAGTCCCAGATGTAGCATAATATAGGGAATATTTCCTATTCCTGAGTCAGATATAAAAGAGAAATTTGTAAGCACAAAAAATATTCAAAATAATAATCCTTCCAAATTCATTTCTGATACCAACATATGCATTATTAGAGCAGTTTTCATCTAAATCTCCTGAACTACCAAGTGCTAGTGTCCTCCATTCTAATCAGTGAATCATATGCTCTCAAAGGCCATACCTATGACAGTCAATATCAACTTGCAAGATTGAAAGGAACTATGGGCAAAATACTGAATGATGCAGAAAGCATCAAGAGATGATGAGAGGGATATATAGTCACTGTACCAAAAAGAAATGGCCAGCATTCAAGAGGCAGCGTATGGTAGCATATGATCAATAACCAACGATAATGAAAGAAGTTCAAGCTACTTGGTGATAAACAAGGCTCCAGGAATTGACGGAATAATTAAAACGTTTCAACAATATCAACAACAAAAAAAAACCTTTCAACAAACTGACACAGCTTTGGAGGCACTCACTCATCTATGCCAAGAAATTTGGAAGACAGCTACCTGGCCAACTGATTGAAAGAAGTTCATATTTCTGCCCATTCCAAAGATAGGTAAACCAACAGAAAGTGGATGCTATCCAACAATATCATTAATGTCACCTGCAAATAAAACTTTACTGAAGGCAATTCAAAACTGCCATAGTACAACAACAGGGAACTACCAGAAACTCATGCTGGATTCAGAAGAGGATGTGGAACTAGAGATATCATTGCTAATGTCAGATGGATCTTGGCTGAAAGCAGAGAATACCAGAAAGGTGTTCACTTGTGCTTTATTGATTATGCAAAGACTTTTGACTATGTGGACCATGATAAGCTATGGATAACACAATGCCCATTGTGATGAATGGGCATTCCAGAACATTTAATTGTTCTCATGAGCAACCTGTACATTAACCAAGTACAGTTATTTGAAAAAGAATAAGGAGATACTGAAAATATTGCATTAGGCAAATCTGCTGCACAAAATCTCTTTAAAATGTTCAAATCAAAGATATCAGTTTGAGGACTAAGGAGTGCCTTATCCAAGTATGGTATTTTCAATAGCCTCACATGAATGCATAAAAATGAAGAATGAATAATGAAGACCATAGAAGAATTGATGTATTTGAATTTTGGCATTGAAGAAGAATATTCAAAATATCATGGACTGCCAGTTGGTGTTAGGTGACATCACGTCAGTTCCAACCCATAGCGACCCCATGTACAACAGAATGAAATAGCTCTTGGTCCTGTTCCATCCTCATGCTATACTTGAGCCCATTGCTGCTGCCACTGTGCCAACTTATCTCTGAAGTCTGAGAGAGGAAATATGACCATCTTGGCTTCTAAGGAACACTGTGGTTGTACTTTTCCAACACAGATTAGTTTGTTGTTCTGGCTGTCCATGTTACCTTTAATATTCTTCTCCATCACCATAACTCAAATGCACCAATTATTCTATGATCTTCCTTATTCATTGTCCAACTTTCACATACCTATTGAAAATATCATGGCTTGGATCAGTTGCACTTTTGTCCTCAAACTGACATATTTGCTCTTGAATACTTTAAAGAGATCTTGTGTAGCAGATTTGCCTAGCGTGTTATGTTGTTTGCTCTCTTGACTGCTGCTTCCATGAATGTTGATATCGAAACCAAGCATAATGAAGTCTTAGACAATATGCCTGAAGAACCAATAAATCTGTATTGAAAGACGTACAGTCAGAATGCTGCTTAGAAGCCAGGATGGCCCGACTATGTCACTCATACTTTGGACATACTATCAGAAGGGACCAACTCCTGGAGAAGGTCATTATGCTTGGTAAAGTGGAGAGTAAAGAGTGAAAAAGAGGGAGACTCCCAACAAGATGATAGGCACGGTGGCAACAGCAAGAGCTCAAGCATAACAACTGTGAAGCTGATACAGGAGCAGGCGGTGTTTTCTTCTCTTGTACATAGTGCTGCTATGAGTCAGGACTGAGTCAAGGCACCTAACAACAGCAACAGTATGAAAGTGTTTTCTTCCAAACGGCTTAACCTTTATTGCTGTTGCTGTCCAGTGCTGATCCTAAGCTCCACACCAGGAGTCCTATATAGGGATGTTGTTGTTGTCAGGTGCCATCGAATCGGAACCAACTCATAGCTACCCCATGCACAGCGGAACAAAACAATGTCCGATCCTGGGCCAACCCGCCCACCACTGCCACACTTGACACCATCAATGATGCCACCTGGCTGATCCATCTCGTTGGGGGTCTTCCTCTTTTTCTCTGACCCTCCATCTTACCCAGCATGACATCCTTCTCCAGTGACTGTTCTCTCTTGACATTATGTCCAAAGTATAAGAGACGAAGCTTAGCCATCCTGGCCTCCAAGGAGCACTCTGGCTGCACTTCTAAAATAGATCTATTGGTTCTTTTGGCAGTCCATGGCACTTTTAGTATTCTCCTCCAACACCACAACTCAAAGGAATCAATTCTTTTACAGTCTTCCTTATTCACTGTTCAGCTTTTCATCCATATGAGGTTACTGAAAATACCACGGCTTGGGTCAGGCGCACCTTAGTCCTCAAGCTGACATCTCTGCTCTTCAACACTTTAAAAAGTTCCTGTGCAGCAGATTTGCCTAATGCAATACATTGTCTGATCTCTTGACTGCTGCTTCCATGAGTGTTGATAGTTGATCCAAGAAGAATGAAGCCCTTGACAGCTTCAATCTTTTCTCCATTGATAAGAATGTTGTTTATTGGTCCAGTGGTGAGGATTTTTGTTTTTCTGACATTGAGATGCAACCCATACTGAAGGCTGTGTTCTTTGATCTCCATCAGTAAATGTTTCAAAAAAGGGATAGTGCACCTTTTTTGGAAGAAAAGTTTCATGTGCTCTAGGAGGCATACAAGTGAGCCATAAACAGCAAAACATCTTACATGCAAGCAATCATCATTTAACAAACAGGTGACATTTCCTCATGCACTGCTGGTACTGGAGACTCCATTTATTTTGTGTGTGTGTGTGTGTCTGTTTTTCATTTTCTCCTTTTCCTGTTTCTGTCTTTCCTTCTCTCTGTCATAAGCTAATCATATGACATATTACAAAGGTTATCAGCTTGAATATCTTCAACTATGAAGAGTAATCACAATCATCATCCACAGTACCCACATCTTCGCCACACATAATATTTGGAATCATCAGAAGACAGAATTTATTCCAGATTCTGCTACTTGGTTGCCGTGTGACTTTAAGAAAGTCATTTGAAACTTCTAAACCTCAGTATTCTCATCTGTCAAAGGGATCTGATAATAATAGAACTCTCATTTGCTTCATAGGATTGTTGATGAAGAATTCAAAAAAATATATATGGAAGTTTGTTTTGAAAGTATAATTGTACAGATATTATAATACAGATAGGTACAAGGTGAGGTAAAAATTACTCTAAAGTTGAAGAGCTCAGAGTAACATTTAGATCATATTATATATTCTGGTGTGGCTCTGTAGGATAAGCACTTGGCCATAGGTTGATTTAAACTTACCAACAGCTCCTTGGAAACTCTACATGGAGTTTCTATGAGTCAGAACCAACTCTACAGTACTTAACAACAACAACATATTTAAAATAAGTGATTTCTTATTGCATGAGACATTTTATTCTATTAATAAAATCCAGCTATACACGACTTCACCCCACCTTGTTGTTGTTAAGTACTGTTGAGTCAGTTCTGATTACATAGGGTTTTCAAGGAGTGACTGGTGGGTTTGAACCACTGACCTTGTGGTTAGCAGTATAGTGCTTATCCTACAGTGCCACTCTAAGACAACTTCACTCCATCTTACATGTATATTTAAGTATTTGTATGTATATAGAGCTATTTAATCAATATTTATTAATTGACTAAAATACTTAATGAATTAATACATTTTAGAGTTTTCAATGAAATAAATGAGAAAAATTTGATAGAAATGCATCTGCAGAATCTGTTGCATCCATATTATTGGATTACCTCTTGGCCACAGTGTAAAATTATGCCAATAGCCTATGATTCTCAGTAAAGAAAGATTTATTGTTTTTACTCTAGATTTTGTTATATTACCTCTGAATATTTGTTTGAGCATTAATCCAATGTATTAATGAACAGGACTTTTTAATCAGTATATTGAGTATAGACACTCTCATTTAAATGATAAAGATTTTTAAAAATTTATCCTAGTGCTAAGCTTGAATTTGAAAAATAAGTTTTTTGCTTCTGCTTTCATATTACTAGCCACTTCACGCACCTGCTCATCAAGAGCAATCTGATATTAACTTAAATGACAACCCAAGTGCCTCACCCATAATTTCACTTCTCTCCTTGACTTCAACTAATCCCACACTCAGACAATGGTAGTACCTTTATTTATTATTAAACAATTAAGTTAAAGGTCACTTAATTACAATCTGACATTCAGAATACTTCTACCCAGTGAAAGACAAAGACATCAGTTATTGCTTTTAACAAACACAGATGGTTTCAGATCATTTCATCTAAATTACCTAAATGTGTATGTGTGTATGTGTTACATGTTGGTTACTAAAGGGTGCACTACAAGCTATAACTCCAAGAGTTTGTACAAGAGTTGTTGTTGTTATTGATTAGTGCCATTGAGTCAGTTCAGGCTCATAGCAACTCTGTATAGGGTTTTTGTGGAGCAGGTAATGGGTTTGAACAACTGATATTGAGGTTAGCAATTCAGGAGTCCTTGCACAAGAGTATCACCTTTATATCTTTGGACAAGATGTAGAATTTGATACATAGGTCAATTTCTAGCCCAAAAATGCTCTGTTTCACCTAAAAAACTAAGACCAAATCTATTGCCATGAAGGTAATTTGACTCTTGGCAACACAGTAGAACTGGATTTTCTTGGCTGTAGTTTTTATGGAAGCAGTAGATCAGATATTTCTTCTGTGACATTGCTGGGTGGGTTCAAACTACCAATAGATAACATACAACATCTTCTTTTTAAAAAAATCTATAGGTTCCTTTTTGTTCCATGGTCAAACTTGCTGTTCTTGTTAGAGGCAGCCTTCATTTCTTCATCAAAACAAATATTAATTCAAGAGAATATATCATATTATTTAGCTGCCACTCCTGGGAGCTCAAAACCAAAAAAGCAGTAAAATAATAAGAAACCTTCATTCCAAGTTTTAACCAAAAAATAAATCTATGTGACTATTTTTTCAGCTTTCACTTATATGCCACTGTGCTCAACATTTTCCCTTTTTAAGAATCAATGATCCAGTTGAATCTTGATTTCAACTTCAGGTCATCCATTAGAGAAAGTTAAGAGCCTGAAAAGGGTCAGCCTTTTCTGCCTCTATTAGTTTAGGTAGCTTTCGTCTCTAATGGAATCCTTTCGATAATTATTTTATACTTCTGGCAAATCTTGATGGACTCCATTCACCACAATACTACCTCTGCAGATCACTGAAAAGCTTCTATTAGGACAACTTGGAGAAACCTCCTTTTTGCTTTATACTCAGATAAAGGATGTAAAAAAAAAACTAAACTTCAAGAGGGGCCATGCTTTTCAGTGTAATCATAATACTCTCCAGTCTGAACAAGGGGCATCAGCTATTCTTTCTCTTTTGAAAGCATTTTTGACCAGGTGGAAGGATTTTAAACATGCACAGAGTGTACATACATATTCCTGATCTTATTCAAAACCCAAGGAAAATATTTTCATAGTTATTTGCATATGGCTTTTTCACTTTTAAGGTTTAAAGTCTACGAGTTTTACCTCTCTTTCAGTGACAATGCTTTTCAATGTAAAAAAGGAAACATCTGACCAAAACTATTAAAATACATTATGGCTAACTGCTAAGACTGAGCAAAAATCAGGTCACAATCTGGGACCGCCGCTTATTTTTGGAATGCATCATTTGCCTCCTTTAAAAAACACAGATTTCACTCCTAATTTCATTTTGCATTGTTACTTACAAACATCAACTTCAGTTTCCTGAGCAGAAAATAGCTGACTGGCAGGTGAAGGGTGGCTGAGGATTAAGAATTTGCCATGGGTTTTATACAAAGCAGCTAATAGTCACTTGAAGAATCAAGTATGGAATGTGCTAGATTATTCTGGCTAACCCTTCTTTCTAGACATACTCTTGAGGAAACTTTCTTGGCTACCTGTCGCAGGGTACCAACCCAACCCAAACCTGTTGCTATAGTGTCAATTCTGAATTAGAGACCCTATAAGACAGAGTATATCTGCCCTCACAGGTTTCCAAAGCTATAACTCTTTCTGGAAGCAAATTTACACATCTTTCTCACGAAGAGCAACTTGTGGGTTTGAACTGCTGACCTTTTGATTAGCAGCTGATTGCTTTGCCACTTTAGGAACAGGGTGCTGTTGTTGGTAAGCACTGTCAAGTCAGTTTTGACTTATAACATTCTGTATAGGGTTTCAAATAGTGACTGGTAGATTTGAATCACTGATCTTGTGGTTAGCTTTCTAGTACTTATCCAACAACACCACACCAGGACTCCAAGAGCAGGATTGTTGTTGTTTTTTTGGGTTGCAACTGCTGACCTTGTGGTTCATAGTCAAGTGCTGATTCTACAGCACCATCCTGGGCATTCAAAAATTGAGGAAGACCTGTCCACTGCAGAGAAAGGGAGGAAAGGGCTCTGTTTTGGTGCCTAGCTAGACATGGTGGAGGAAAAGGAAACCCAAGGACATTTAATAACTTTCCACCCCAACGTCATTCACAAAGGATGTGAGGTAGCTCATGAACACACACATACACGTGGAAAGAAAACATTTCACAGAGGAAGGTAAGTTACAATGAAAATGTGGGTTTTATGACAGTAAAACCAAGGGTGAAATATACATACTTTTCTACAGTCACTAAGGTGTTTATACCTACAAGTAAATGCAGGGGAATGATTAGGTATGAGACTAACAGTATAAAGTTAAAAAAAAAACACAACACTTTAATAAAGTGCCTGTTGTTTTTTTTTTAAAGTGCCATGGAGTCAGTTCTGACTCACTGACCCTGTATAGGGTTTCCAAGGAACGGCTGGTAGGTTTGAACCAGCAACATTGTGGTTAGCAGTCCAGTACTTATCTTACAGCACCACAGTGCCTACTATTTATAAAATACTGTTCTATGAGCAGGTATCGTGTTCAATAACAAATATGTCAGTTTAAGGACTAAGGTGCATCTGACCCAAACCATGGTGTTTTCAATAAATTTCATATGTATGTGAAAGTTGGACTTTGAATAAGCAAGACTGTAGAATTGATGCATTTGAGTTATGGTGTTGGGGGAGAATATTGAAAGTTCCATAGACTGCCAAAACAACCAACCTATCTGTGTTGGAAGATGTACAACCAGAGTGCTCCTTGGAAGTAATCGTGGCCAAACTTCGTCTGTCGTTCTTCAGATTTGTTATCAGGAGGGCCCTGTCCCTGGAGAAGGATATCATGTTTGGTTAAAGTAGAGGGTCAGAGAAAAAGAGGAAGACCCCCCGAGGAGATGGACTGGCACAGTGGCAGCAGCAATGGGCTCAAGCATAGCAACAATTATGAGGTTGGTGTAGAACTGGGCAGTGTTTCATTCTGTTTTGCATTAAGTCACTATGTGAGGTACCAATTCTGATGGCGCCTAATAACAACAATGGATAAGTATTATTATTTTTACATTATTGTTGTTTTTGTTAGTACTATTGAGTTGGTTCTTACTCACAGCGACCCTGTATATGGTTTCCGAGGAGCAGCTGGTGGGCTTGAACTGCTGACCTTATAGTTCACAGTCCCATGCTGATCCTACAGCACCAAAGAAACAGAGGTTCTGAATAGTTCAGTTACTTTCACTCAAGGCCCAGGACCAGTAAGAGTCAGAACTGGGATTCAACTCACTAGGTTCTGACACCAAAACTCATATGAGCTCATTTCATTTTAAGAGGTGGGCAGGAGACAAAGCATCTTTCTCATGGCTCTGTTTTCCAGCATTGACTATGTTCTACTGAACAGTCACCTTTCTAAGTTTTTAGAGAATTCAGTGGATGTGGTTGTAAATGAGTATAAAACAAGTCATTGTTTCCTGTTGTTGGTCCATGTTAATTCATGGCAACTCCATATGTATAGAGTAGAATTGGTCCATAAGATTTTCAAGGCTGTGAATTTTCAAAAGATTACCAGGCCTATCTTCTAAGGTATCTCTGGGTGGGTTTGAACCACCAATCTTTCAGTTCATAGTTCAGCACGTAGGCACTTGGACCTCTCAGGGATGTCTAATACAAATAATGATGGTTTTTTCTAATCTGCTTGACATTATTTTCTTTAAAAAATATTGTTCTGGTTTGCTGAGAAAAAGTGTCATTTTTCCTGTAGTTTTCTTTATATTTCCTGAAAAAAAAAATGATTTAAATTTAAATTACTTGGCATCTGAATTACCTTACTATTGCACATTTTCTCCACTAAGAATGAAGAATTTGTATATGTCTGTTTGTGTGTTTCTGCAAGGTTTGTTAAAGTAAAAGATGTATTCAATAAGAAATGGCTTTATAAGTACCAAAGAGTCTCTTTAGGTCAGAGCTATTAACCTTGCTTGGGTAAATAATACTTGTAGTTCATAATGTAAAGACGTCTTTACTGTTATTTCTCCATATCTAAGAATATTATGTAAAAGCTCATTCCATTAATATGATGGATTCAACTTTGTATTCAAAGAAATAAAAAAATGCTGAGGAAAGGCTAGAAACATATGTTTAACTTTATCCTTTACAGTAGCCTTGAAGGATAATAATGATAGCAACTAACATTAACTTTCAACAAAGAACTATTGATTGCTTCTTATGTCCTGGACACTGTTCTAAACACTTTACATATGTTAGTCCATTTAAATTTCTTAATAATCCCATGTAGCATGTACTCTAGATTAAGTGCTTGACTGGTAACTGAAAGGTTAGTTGTTTGAACCTACTCAGCAGTTCTGAGGGAGAAACACCTGGTGATCTCCTCCCAGAAAAATTACAGCCTACAAAACCCTATGGAGCAATTCTGTTATGTCACATGGGGTCACTATTCACCATCCTCACAGTTGTTCCTATATGTGAGTCCATTGTTGCAACTCACAAACTGAGGGTCTTCCTCTTTTTCACTGACCCTCTACTTTACCAAGCATGATATTCTTCTCCAGGGACTGGTTCCTTCTGCTAATATGTCCAAAGTACATGTGAGAAGTCTCACCATCCTTAATTCTCAGGAGTATTCTGGCTGTACTTCCAAGGCAGACTTGCTTGCTCTTCCGGTAGTCCATAATATATTCAGTATTATTTACCAACACCTAAATTCTTTTTCAGTCTTTCTTATTCATTGTCCAGCTTTCACATTCATATTAAGCAATTGAAAAGTACCATGGCTTGGGTCAGGCATGCGTCAAACTTTTGGTTAGGTGCTTCAAAATGACATCTTGGCTTTTTAAGAGCTCTTTTGCAGTAGATATGCCTAATGCAATACCTTATTTGATTTCTTGACTTCTGCTTTCATGGGTATTGATTGCGAATCCAAATAAAAATGAAATCCTTGACAACTTCAATCATTTCTCTGTTTCTCATGATGTTGTTAATTGGCCCAGATTAAGGGTTTTTGCTTCCTTTACCCTGAGGTGTAATCTGTATTAAAGGCTATAGTCTTTGATCTTCCTCAATAAGTCTTCCTTGTTTTCAGCAAGCAAGGATGTGTCATCTGCATATCACAGCCTATTAATGGGTCTTCCTGCAATTCTGATGCCACATTCTTCTTAATAAAAATTACAGGGAAAAAGCCCTATGAAATAGTGCCATCGAGGTGGTTCCAACTCATAGCAATGCTGTTTGGGTTTTTGAGGAGCCACTAGTGGGCTGGAACCACTAGTCTTGCAATTATCAGTCTGGTGTTTATTCTGTAGTATTAAACCAGGACTCCATATTGTTCCCTACCAACCACTAATTTGGTCTCCATATCAATAATGCTGTCATTCCAAGAATGTTATATAAACAGAATTAAGCATGTGTAACCTTTGGGATGTGCTGGTTTGGCACTGTAGGTTAATGCACTGCCCTACAAAGTCCGTTTGAACTACAAGTTTGGCAGTTCTAGCTCACCAGCTACTCCTTGGAAGCCCTATATAGGGTCGCTATGAGTCAGAACCAACTCGACGCCACTTAACAACAACAACATAGAATAAGCACTGGGATGTTAATCGCAAGGTTGGCAGTTCAAACTCACCAGTCATTCCTCAGAAACCCTATATAGGGTCACTATGAGTTGGAACTGACTCAGCAGCCCTTAATAATGACAACCACCACCTTTGGGATTGGCTTTTTGTACTTGTCATCATTCACACAAGCTCTAGCCAAGTTGTGTGTATCAGTAGTTCATTCTTGTATCACTGATTAGTGTTCCATGGTATGGATGCACCACTTTGTTTAAACATTCACCCTTTGAAGGACATTCGGGTTGTTTCTCTTTTTTTTTAAGTATTTGAAATACTGTTAGGAACAATGATGATTCATATCTGGACATACATTTGCATTTATCTGGGATAAATGTCTAGGAATACAATTGTTAGGCTGCATGGTATGCATATGTATGTATGTTTGCTTATTTACATATGTGTGTGTGTATATATATATATATATTTTTTTTTTTTAAGAAATTGCCTGTTTTACAGAGTGCTTATGTATTATTACAGTTCCATCAACAATGTATAAATGATTCATTTTCTCTGCATCCTTGCTAGCATTGGGTAGTTTTTATTTTAGACATTCTGATAAGTGTTGAGTCATATCTCACTGTGGTTTTAATTTGCATTTCTATTATGGCTAATAGAAGCCCAGGTGTGGCACTGTAGGATAAGTACTAGACTGTTAACCACAAGGTTGGTGGTTCAAATCCACCAGCTGCTCCTTGGAAACTCTATTCCGGGTTGCTTTGAGTCAGTACTGACTCAACCGCACTTAACAACAACAACAACAACTAATTATGCTGTAAATCATTTCATATGCTTATTGACTATCTGTATCTCTTTGATATAAAGTCTATTCATGTATGTTGCCTATTTACTTGAATTTTTTTTTAGATGAATAAATTTTGTTTATTATTATTATTACATTTGCTAATAATTATAATGGCTATTATTGATGAACAATTTTTATATGGAGATGCTGAGATAGATGCTTTACATCATTTATCTCATTTAATTTTCACAATTGTCATGTAAGATTCACTATCCTCATTTTTACAGATAAGAAACTAGATTTAGAGAAGTTCAGTAATTTATCTAAAATTAAACAGCAGAGTTATTAACAAAACACTAAGTCTGTGAGTTTCCAAATCTTTGCTCTTCTCTGTACAACACATTACGGAGATACTTCTTAATGCTCTTCATTAAAAAAAGGGGCCAGGGACCCTGACTTTGAATTAATATCCAGTGTCTTAAATGACTGTATAAGTGTGGATGGCTGCCAGCTTCAGATTATTTCAGGCAGATATTCAGACGGTGAGCAATACACCAAGATAAACAGTCACCTTTAGTTTGAAGCATTTCTGTGGTCTAGGGCAGAGGTTGGAAACTTTTTTTCTGCCAAAATTTGTAACATCATTTGCAGACCATACAAAATTATCAACTTAAAAATTAGCCTTCTATATTGATTCAAATTTACCAGCTGCTCCTCAGAAACCCTATACAGGGTCTCTGTGAGTTGGAATCAACTTGATGGCACTTAACTTGAATTTTTTTTTTTTTTTAAAGTAAATTTTGAGGACTACTTTACATATCTTATATTCAAGTCCTTTGTTATATAAGTTAGTTGTAAATACTTTCTCCCACCTTATATGTAGTCTTCTCATCTTCTTAACAAGGTCTTTTTTTAAAAAAGCTTTTATTGTGCATTGACTGATAGTTCACATGGGAGAACATCAGTTTTGCACTCACCCTATCGTATTTTCGAATCATTGCAATGATTACAATCCTTTCCGCACATCACCATTCAACAGTATTTGCTTCTATTCCCTCTGTGTTTTTTTTTTTTGTTGTTGTTGTTGTTGTTTGTTTGTTTTATGTACACAAAAACACTCAGGAATATATAATCATTTAAACAACCAAAAGGCACATTCTGCAAGCCTGCCTCCTGGCACACAGCCTTTCTCTTTCCATCAGTCTAGAGTCCTCAGCTCCTCTATTTCTCCATGTCATCATCTTTGTTTCCATCTCTGGTGTTGCTGCTTCTCTGGATAGGGCACCACATTCCACTCATGCTCTACTTTCTTGATGGTCCTAGGGGCCTCTCTGTTTTTGGAGTGCAAAGTTAACTAGCCCCGCCCCACCCCTTTATGTTACAAAACTTTACCTTTACAGTTGACAATTGCAATTAGTCATGATAACAATAACTCACTATTGAACCAAAAGAATATTATCCCCATCTCCTTTCACAAGACCTGTCTAGACAAGATGAAAACTACTCAGTAGGGTTAACAAGGTCTTTTGTAAAGCAAAAATTTTTCATCAATAGAGTCTAGTTTATTAATGTCTTATTTTATGGCTCATTCTTTTGGCTTTACATACGAGACGTATTTACGCAGTCTAATGTCCCAAAAATTTCTCCTGTTTACCTCTAAATGTTTAGAATTTTACATTTTCCATTTAAATTTATGATTCATTGTGAAGTAAAATTATATAAATGGGAAATTTAGGTCAAAGTTTATTTTTAGTGTATTATTGTTATTTTTGTCTATGGATACACAATTGTCCCAGCATCATTTGTTGAAAAAGCTATTTTCCTCTACTAAATTCTCTTCCACATTTGGTTAAAAAATTATTTGGTCATATTTTAGTGGGTCTATTTCTTGGTTCTCTAAACTTTCATAGACATTTTTAAAGTTAAAAACAGTAGATGAACATTCTCCAACAAGTTAACATCTTGTTAACTAGTACATAACATGCCACTGGTTGGACACATCCTGATTTGTTTAGAAATCAACACTAATTACTAAAAAAAAAAAAAAAGTTATTTATTTTCATGAGCACTAATTAGAGTTTCTAGAAGTAGCCTGTCACATCAAAGGATATATGCATTTTAAAAATATATTTTAAAACATGTATGTAAACTAAACTTGGGCATAAAGGGAGAATAGATGTTTGGAGCAGGACATCCAAGAAGCTATTCTTGTTATGTGTACAAAATTCATTGCTTTCCATGTCTGTTGAAAATCAATGAGTGAATCAGATTCCTCAGAGTGGTCTGCTGCAGGGTCAAGGGCAACACCTTCAACCTGCCCTTCCTAATGCACTATCATGTAATTGCTTCAATACCTATTCCTTAGAGACAGCTGGGTAAATGTGCTTCAGGAAGTTGGGTTTGAAAGTTTATTGAGTAGAATTCATTACCTACTGTCAATATTTTTATTCAAAGAACATTTAACTAATCTAGTACAGGGCACATACCCAATGTTGACACAACTCAGGCTATAGTAAGTCCTAAGAGAGAGGCACAGAAGTCAACAGGAAAAGAGGGGAGAGAATGAACCATAGTGATTTTGTGTATGTGGAAAAGGCTCTTGAGAATATGGTCTGTGATTGGGGTCTGAGTGGTACTCAGGTAGACAGAAGATGAGAAATGACATTCTAGGTAGAGGGTGGTGATGGTTATGTGCTGTCATGTAATTGCTTAAATACACTCCTTAGAGACAGCTGGATAAATGTGCCTCAGGAAGTTGGGTTTAAAAGTTGATTGAGTAGAGTTCCAACTCATAGAGACCCTGGATAGGTTTTCTGAGGCTGTAAATCTCTGCAGGAGCAGAAATCTCATCTTGTTCCCGTGAAGCAGCTAGTAGTTTCAAACTAATGACCTTGAGGTTAGCAGCACGATTCATCACCACTACACTTCAGAAAGTGGGAAAGACACAAATGAAACATAGTGGCTAAAAAGCAAGCTTGTGGCTGGCTCACTCTGCATGTGCATGTGTTAGATGAGAGGAATAGTTAAAACACATTTTTGGAAAAATAGGATTAAGGTAAGACCCTAGGAGGAAACAAGACTATCAAGTCGAGTTTGGTGAACTTCATTCAAATGGGGAAACCAATCACATTTTGACATGGGAAGAGCTGAGCAGACCTGCCCTTTAAGATAATTCTAGCTACAATGTTTGAAGTGACTGAAGTGGGAGACAGAAGGAAGTTGGTTTTGGAAGCTACTGTTTAAACTAGGGAGAAGAAATTATTGTTATTTTTAAGTGCCCTCAAGTCAGTTCTGACTCATAGCAACCCTGTATAGCATTTCTGAGGAGCTGCTGGTGGGTTTGAACCACTGACCTTCTGGTTTGAAGTCCAGTGCTGCTCTTGCAGCCGCTACACCAGCAGTCCAGGGAGAAGAAATTAAGCTCCTATGTGGTACTGTAAGATCAGCACTGACAGTTCAAACCCACCAGCTGCTCCTCATAAATCCTATACAGGATTGCTATGAGTCGGAACCGAATGGATAGCACTTTACAACAGCAACATATTTACTTCTAAGGAAGTTTTTATGCAAATTATTAGCCTGAAGAGAGAGGTAGGTAAATTGCTCAAGGTCATATACCTCACAAGTGACAGAGCTAGGATTCAAACCCAGGATGTCTGATGCCAGACCTATACTCTTCTCACACATCACGATATTTCTAAGATGATCTGCCTTCCATAGAGACTAAAGAATGTGTACAAGGATGCAACAATGGGAGATGAAAAAGGAAGAAGGCGTGTGTCTTGTTCCAACCTGGCTGTGAGGTCACTTATAGGTGTCCACACCTGCTATTTGGCAGAGCTCTCTTGTAGCTGTGCCTTTCTGAGTGTCCAGCATTTACATTTAGGCACCACAAACAGAGACCAAATTTGCCTTTCCTTGTTTCATTTCAACACAGATCTTTTTGTATTTTCCAAGTAATTTGGCCCATTTACCAGAGACTTTATTAAAAATTGAGAAAGTGTTCTGAATACTGGCATGAAGATTGTAAATCTAGGAAATGGAAATATAACAAATATGAAATGCACATTATTTCCATTTTATACTAGTCAGTTCCAACTAAAGCTGTTTCCTTAGACCTTAGTTTTAGGAACAATGATTAGCCAGTATGCATGTACTACTGTGGGGAAAGATGATGAAGCAGAGAGAAACTTTCCCCCACAGGGCCACATGACATGACTTCTGAGGAGATGAGCAATGAGGGAGCTGCAGAAAGTTTATGGAAAATTCCATTATCTTTTTTTTTTTGTCCCCCCAACATGTAAGGCTTTATTGGAGGTCAGAAAGAAAGAGAGAGAGGTATTGCGGGAGGAAGGATTTTTATACTGGTCGAAAAGGAGGACGGGGTTGAGATTAGTGAGATTAGGTTGACTAGGGATGACATGCCGGTAGGGAGAGAAGAAGTTCCCTTAGGTAGAGTGAAAGCACAAGGCAAGCAGCCATTTTATTATGCATGTGGATAAGGGATTCTGTCATTCCAGCCTTTTGTTGTTATGGGTACAGGGGCTGAGGTCATTTTTTCTGGATCCATTATCTTTTAAATTCAATTTTCCATGAACTTCTTAAAACCCCATCGTACCCCTTAAACATGACCAGATAAGGAGGAGTTGATGAATGGTACTGTCTCTGACTCTCCAACTCTACAGTTTATATCTCTGATAAAATTCTACAAAAGTATATTCATAACTATCATAGTACTTACCATGTTGCATTATAATTTCTCTATTTCCAAGTCTGCTTTTTCTACAACAGTGTTCTACATTTTAGTTTTTCACATATGCCCTCAATACTCCTAATTTTTTACTGTTTTGCCAAATCCACATATTGGTGGTTGTGGTGGTTGTGTATCAATTCCAGTTGATTCTGACTCATAGCGACCCTGCAATAGGGTTTCAGAGGCTGGAAATCTTTACAAGAGCAGAAAGCTTCATCTTTCTCCCAAGGAGAACTGGTAGATCCAATCTGCTGACCTTGTTGTTAGCAGCCCAATATGAAAGCCATCACGCCATTAAGGCTTCTTAAATCCATACGTTACCTGTGTGATTATTTAAATAAATTTTCCATGAACTCTGTTTTCTTTTTTAATTTAATGAACTACTTTAAAACATCTTACATAACTTTCATGGTTGAAAAACCAGGATAATTTATATAAACTAGATAGTAAATGCATAAATAAATAAGTCTGACTATGTACAGAGTTGGGCATGTTCATGGCAGATTCAGAGAGATCTTTTATTGGGAAGATTTTGCAGATGTTAATGGGTCACCTCTCCCAGTATCTGAGGGTGGGAATTTATCTGCTAAGGGTGAAGATTTCTGGTGCACATTTTCTTGGTTAGGGACTTGTGGAAAGATTTTAGCACCTCCTCAAATCACATTACTCGAGAGCTAGCTAGCTAAATTGGCATGTACCAGTGAACTGGAGTCTGGGTGTGGCATTGTAGAATAACCATTCAACCATGCGGTAGGTTTGAACCACAAGGTTGGCAGTTCAAACTCACTAGACGCTCCTCAGAAACCCTATTCAGGATCACTATACATTGGAACTGAATCGATGGCACGTAACTACCACAATGAACTACTAAGTACTTAGCAAGACATTCTGCTCTCTGAAATGCTAATATACAATCAATCACCAAGATAGTCTCAGGATGGGATTTGACTGAATCCAAATATTTACATTACCCATAAGAACCCACACTTCCCACTAGCAGAGAAACAATTTGAAATTGTTTCTAATTACATTTAATTGATCATTTGTGCCTATTGGTCAAGCTGCTGCTTGGGCTATGATTCCTTAGAAGATTTATGCTGCAAGTAGGTGATAAGGAGGGCAACAACATGTTCTTTGATATTTGTCTTAGCTGTGTGCACTTGTTCTTGTAAAACATTCACATACAGAACAAAGCCACCTCTGATTGTCCCCTGGATGAGGAAACTTTCCATTGTAGGCTCACCACAAGGGGTTCCCAGTGGACTCCTAATGTGACACTGTAGGATCAACATTGGACTGTGAACCACAAGGTTGCCAGTTCACACCCATCAGCTACTCCTTGAAAACCCTATATAGGATGCTATGAGTCAGAACCAACTGGACAGCACTCAACAACAACAATACACAGCCCTGGATATAAACAATGATACTATGGCTTCGTGTGCCTCCAGGACAATGTGCAACAGTCAATAAGCTCTATTATTATGATGTTGTATAATCATGGTTGGTTAGGAGTGGAGATTTTGTATGGATAAATAGTTCTCTAAAATCTGTTACAGAAGGCAAAATTAAGAAGAAAAAAAATGAAATGTCACCAGGTAAAAAATGGACTAGGGAGATGTATGTGATTAAGATATAGGGGTTTTTATCAGGAAAGGAAGTGCAAAGAAGCCTTTCCTTGCAGAACAGGGGCCGGAGTATATGACAGAGTGAGTCTGGGACGCCTCTAATTCCTCTAATTCAGCGATAACGTCCCCTTCTGCACATATGACTGCTGAAGGATCTCGGGTAACCAACGAGTCAAGTGTTTGCAGATGTATCAGAATTAGCCACCATTTAAAAGAAACCCACCATCTTTCAGAATGAATTCCTTACATGTCACAATAAGTTCAATTGAAAAGAAAAGAAAGAGATTTTCTGTGACTTCTTTGCTATACACATCCTCCCACCTGTATGTTGGCTGTTTCAAGCTACCAAAAGCTGAGGGAATTTAACCAGGCATATTATTAATGCCAGCCCACTACTGCTTGAACACAAATAGGCAAGATTTGGAGCACTTCAAAACTGCCTGCCTAATTTGAAATTGCTTGAGTGTAGTTAATCAATATTTATTTGCCTTTTCTAAGACATGAAGAAAATATATTATAGTGCTGATTTCATCATTTATATGTTAAGAACGAGTACAAAGGCAGTGTAGTGCTTCCAATGATATGCTTTGGAGGCATAAATATCTGAATTATAAATACTTATAAACTGTGTAGTCTTGGACAAGTTACTTAACATCTGGGTCATAATTTCTTCAACTGTAAACTGGTGATAAGAACGGTACCTGACTCATGGGGTAACTGGGAGGGTCTGTAAAATAGAGCACTTCTATGTTGTTGTTGTTGTTGTTGTTAAGTGCCTTAGACTTAATTCCGACACATACTGACCCTGTATAGGGTTTCCAAGGAACAGTTGGTGGTCTTGAACCGCTGACCTTGTGGTTAAAACTGACTTTGCAGTCCAGTGCATTAACCTACAGCATCACACCTTGACTTCTTTGGGAATCCCTTGTGGTGGGTCTGTAGTGGAAAGTTTCCTCATCCAGGGGATAATTGGAGGCTATCAAAAACACTGATGCTTTATTCTCTATGTGAATGTTTTGCAAGAACAAATGCACACAGCTAAAACAAATTATGGATTATGGAACATTTCCATAATACACGACAAAAGTTCAATACAATTTGCTGTGATTATTTCTTTCTTAACATGTCTCTCCCTTGATTACTTTTTTTCCTTTAGTATGAGGTAAGATCTATGTTACTGGCCAAAGCCAGAGGTAAAAAATCTAAAGACAAATGGGGCTAGGCAGATATGGTAGGCAAGAGGCATGGGGTAAAATTATAAATAAATAAACATGAGAAAGAAATGGCAACTATTGTGGTGCTGTGGGTTAGTGCACTGGACTGCAAAGTCATTTGAACTGCAAGGCCGACGGTTCAAGCTTACCATGCTCCTCGGAAACCCTATATAGAGTTGCTACGGGTTGAAACCTACTCGACAGTACTTGCCAAAAACAATGATCTATTATCAGACTCCTGGTGGGGCACTGTGGGATCAAAACTGGATGGCAAACCACAAAGTTGGCAGTTCAAACTCACTAGCTGTTCCTCGGACACCCTACATAGGGTTGCTCTGAGTCAGAACTCACTCGATGCCACTTAACAACAATAGCATTATATCAGTGATTATAATTGTGGCACATAAAACAGTGCCTGGCCTAATGAAAGGAAATAGAAAACAAGCCCTCTGCTGATGAGTTTTCAAGAGAAATCTGGATTTTGAAAATACATGACACTTCTCAATTATTAAATGTTAACAATAAATTAAAATATTATATGGACTTATTTACTTCTTTGTTTATATAACAGTATGCGAACATGGCAAAAGCACACAAAACAGATACTGAGATTGGATTTAGCCCATGGTCTGCCAGTTGTAATTTCTAGATTAAAGAAATGCTAAAACAAACCCAAGATATCGCTGAGAAGTGATCTTAAAATGTGTTTGAATACTGGTACTCAAGAAGTAAGTTGTCATACTTTTCTTCCTCACTTCCTCTGTGTTTCCTTCGTTGTTTATTGCTTTTTTAAAATCTATCCATCCATCCATCCATCCATCCATCCATCATCAAGCTTCTATAATGAAGAGCTAGGTAGTGGTGAGGATTTAAAGATGCTGATGACAGAATCCCTCAGTTCAAAGAGCTCCCAGTATGTGAAGGACTGCAGTAGTGGTGGTTCCTATGAAAGTCTGGCAGAAGTGGATGCGAAGAAGAAGGATAGAGATAGACTCAGTATGTTAACAATAGGAGTGGCATTACAGATGCATAAGCAAACCCATCCAGATTGAGAGGGTGCCTGCTTTCACTTCTTCCTTCCTCAGCTTCAGTCCCAGGTATCTGACTTCACTTGCTTTCCCCATATCAGTCATTATCCATCCCCTCCTCTTTCCAGCATGGTCCAAGTTCAAAGTTATGATAGACATTGTTTCTTGCAGAAAAGAAAAAAATGTTTAACAGAAAATTGGTGCTAAATTCTAGCAGCCATTCTTTCTATTTTGCCCACTGTCTTAATGCAAACTTTTCATAAATGTCCTTAATTAGAGTGCTGAGGTTTTTAGCTAATTAGATAAATAATGAAATTACTCATATGCATACACACATGAAGGGACTTCAAAAAGTATGGGAGAAAAGTTCATTATCTTTTAATTCTGTTTTTCTACAAACTTTGTATACTGCCTAGTGTGTGTGTATTTAATCTTAGTAGGGGACTCAACAAGGATGGAAAGTAAAATCAGAAAAATTGGGTACATGTCTGCATTCAGCTGCTGAATCACTCTATATCTCTGAGTATAGTAGCAATTAGGTCAGAGTGAAATGAAGCATTGAAGCAAACAATCTCTAAAATCTTTCCAAATTTTTAAAGCATAAACCAACCATGTCCCATGACAATTAGACTCAGGAACCAAGATTGACTCATGTTCAATAGGTATTAATTGAACACTCTGTACCCATAGGGCTGTGCAAGGCCCTGAGGAGAAGACATGAAGGAAACCCTGTCATCCAGGCACTCACGCCGATGTTGCCACTTTGCATTTATGCTGCATAGAAAGAGCTTCTCATTCTTTATGCCATTGGATTATTTAGTTGGTAAGGAGCCAAAGTTAACGAGAACTTGTTCAAGTCTCTGTAGTTTATGAGTGGCAGAGTCTAGCCTATAACATTTCTCCCCAGGCCTCACTCAACCAGTTTAGGAAAATAAACAAAAACCAAGACCATCATCTCAGCAGTAGCCATCACCTTCATGACTACAAGTAACATATGTGGAGCACTTGTGATGTGCCAGGAACCATGCCACTGTATTATATTGCATGTACAATCTCATTTAATCTAAGGAGCTCTGGTAGTGTAGTGGTTACAAATTGGGCTACAAACCGCAAGGTCAGCAGTTCGAAACTACCAGCTGTTTCACGGGAAAAGGTGAGGCTTTCTGATCCCATAAAGATTTACAGATTCGGAAACCCTGCACAGGGTCGCTATGAGTTGGAACCGACTCCACAGCACATAACAACATCAACAAACTCTATAGGGATAGGTAATATTATCTCCAATTTATAGGCAGATGAGGCTTAGAGAACAAAAGTAACTTGTCCAAGGTCATGGAGATAGTTCTGACACGAGGAAGGATTAAGAAACACTTCTGTTTGATTACAACCTATCTCAATACATGAATGTAAGAAATGACACTAAAGTGGTACTAAGAGAAAAGAAAAGAGTTGTGGAAGCTTAAAAAAAGGGGGTTTTTTGTTGTTGTTCTTAAGAGTTTTTAAGGAGTTGCTTTGCCTGGTATTAATGAGTGGGCAAGACTTGCTAGGCAAAGATGGGTCAAAGATGCAGAGGCTAACAGGACAGTTTCAGAGATCTACCTGTATGGAGAGCAGGGTCACATTGGCCATGTTGCACAGTTGAAGACTTGTTTAGTTGCATCGAATATGCTAGTAGTAAGCAATTCCTGAGGAAGTGTGTGATGAGCCCTTATGAAAGTCCTGAGGACTGAAGTTAGAGACTCTGGGTCTTCCAATCTGCAGCAAGAGTTGATGCCACTGAGAACTTATCTCAGTCTTGCCCTCCAAATTTTCTCTGGCTATGTGTCTGGGAGTGGGATGATATCCCTCTTTAGCATAATTTTTAAAAATAAACCTATCAGGTACAATGACTCAAAATCTTTGCAAAGCAAATTTATAAATATTGATTAAAGCAATAGCATAGACCAGATCATAGAGCACCATGATTCCTGGATTCTGTAATGTAACAACAAGTACTATAGGTGATCAGATTTAGGTAGAGAATTAGATTGAGAGGCAGCATCTAAATTGTTCCTATAATACTACATTTTATATAACATATATGTATATAATTTCTTTCTAAAAATTTCACCTAACTTATAAAAATAGCATTAAGATACTATATAAATTCTTGGGAAAAAATAACACGTATTTCCCTGTACTTAATTTTATATTTTACATATTTATATTGTTGTAATCATAGAGTATAAATGCATCTATTCCCCCCATGATAGTCTTCATGTTTTCAATTTAAAGACTACATAACATTTCATGGGATAGATGCACCAAAATTGATGAGTGAAGTTGTTGGTGATGAGAATTTACTTCCCAAATTTACTTTTCAAAACAAAGATTGTCTTATTCAATGTTCTTGTGTACAATTTTCCTACATTTTTGGATTACTTCTATTAGTTTGTTTGCCAGAAATGAAACATTAGATCAAAGGAGAGCAACTCTTTTTAGTGGTTTTTAATTCAGGTGCCAGAACTCTTTTCCCAAAATTTTTCACTCTTATTTTTCCTGGAACCAGCAATGTATGAATGCTTCTTTATACCTTTGTTAGTGCTGTCTAATATAATTTTTAATATGCTAATTTAGTAGGTGAAAAAAGATATTTTCTTTTTATCTAAATACTAAATCATATTTAGCTACGAATAATTTTATAGTAACTTTAAGTGTGTACAGTTGCATATGAATCATTATTTCCTTTGTATAAGCAGCAACATGCATACATTTCTATCTAAAATTTCAATCAGAACATTAGTGGAGTTAGTGTCTACTTTCATTGTTTTATGACATATTTTGATGTTTTAAATCTATTCATTCTTTCTTTACTGAACATTTTGTATATACCAATCTCTGCTGCATACCCTGGAATCCACAGCGTAGCAAACAAGGGTGCGTTATAAACATAAGAAACAGCATTTGCAAAGGAATGCAAAGATATGACAGGTAACAATGCTTTTAAAGGCTACAGTTGCTCATTATTTTGAAGATCAAAGTCACTATGTCAGCTAGCTATCTAGTGGCTGAAGCACATCACATAGTCAAGTCCAGACTCAAAATGCATGTGTATATGTAGGTGGGTGGGGCTCCACAAGGCTATGGGTGCAGGAAGGTGTGATTCCTTTTGTTGTTGTTGTTAAGTGCCGTCGAGTCAGTTCTGACCCATAGCGACCCTGTACAGGGTTTCCGAGGGTGTAAATCTTTATGGGAATAGAAAGCCTCGTCTTTCTCCCGCGGAGCGGCTGGTAGTTTCGAACTGCTGACCTTAAGGTTCACAGCCCGATTCGTAACCACTACGCTACCAGAGCTCCTGGTGTGATTCCTTAGGAGTCATTAAAGTAACCCTCTATCTCAGCTACAGTTAGGGGAACAATGGACAACGAAGCTGGAGTTCTGGTGTGGCACTGTAGAATGAGCACTGGAGGTTTGAACTGCAAGGTCAGTGGTTCAAACTCAACAGCCACTCCTCAGAAACCCTATGCAGGGATACTATGACTAGGACTTGATGGTACTTAACAACAACTTCTGTGTAACAATCTACTCAGAAACATAAATGACTTAGAACAACAACAGTTAATATTTCTCACAATTGTGTGGGTTGACTAGAGAGTTTTTCTGCTGGTTTTGTCTGGGTGAATTCATGTGACTGCATTCATCTGGAAGACTGACTGGGGAGTAGGTTCAGCTGGGACATCTAGGATGGCTAGGGATCTCTCCTCAAGGCAGGACCAGGCTACACTTCTTCACATGGTGACAGTTAGGTTTCAAGGGAGCAAGCTCCAATGTGTTAAGTGCTTATCAAATTTCTGTCCATGTCACATGTACTGTTGGCCTAGTGGCTGTAGCACGTCACACAGTCAAGCCCAGACTCAAAGTGTGTGTGTATGTATGTGTAGGTGGGTGGGGCTCCACAAGGCTATGGGCCCAGGAAGGTGTGATTCATTGTTGTTGATGTTAAGTGCCATCGATTCAGTTCTGACCGACCTGTAGTGACCTTGTATAGGGTTTCCGAGGAGACGCTGGTGAGCTTGAACCACTGACTTCGCAGTTTAAATGGCTTTGCATTAACCCCTTCATTTGGAGTCACTTTAAAGTAAAAATTGATCCCAGTTACAATTAGGGGAACAATGAGAACTGAAGCTGGATACAATGTAGGGTTTCTACATCCTTCATGGGTTAAATGGAGGTAATTTTCCTCCTTATAGATGTCGAAGAATAATTGGAAGGTTTTTTAATAGTTTGGGAGGTTTAGAAAGGGTTTGTGAAAAGGATACTGTATACTCTGACATCTAGTTTTATAATGATTGCCTAGTGTATTATATTGGGCACTAGACAATTAGGACCAAGTGAGATAATGGACCAAGAGGATCAAGGTGAGGAGTAAATATATTTGTGAAATATTTATTAATACTAACAATAGTAAGATATGTTGAGCCTATTACAAATCTGTCTGGGCAATGCTCGCAACAATCATTTTACACAAACATAATCAAGTCTGCTTTATAACATGAGGAAACTGAGGAATGTGTAAACCAAGTTTGTTGGCATACCTGGGATCCAACCCTCCAACCCTCAAATACCTTGTCATTAATTTTCTCACTGTAGTAGAAGGGAAGGCTGGAAGCTGAGTGATGGTGAGGTCAGAGTGACTGGTAATAAAGGAGGAAAAAAAGAACCACATGCTTCTCTCTCCTAGTTATTACTCATGTGGGTAAACTTCCAGGGAGCAAGAGATGCCCTGCTGGTGGATGCTGAGGTGAAGTGCGGAAGAGGAAATGGGAAAAGGAAAGAGAGGGACTGAACATAGTGACTCAACATCCTTTGGCACAAACTGTGGTCTCTGAACACTGCTTCTAGAGCACCAAGCTTTGAACACTCAGAACTTCTCCTGGGGAGAGATAGCAAGTCAAGAGAGCTATTGGAAAGCTGCAGAGAAGATGGGTAATGAAATGTAATTTAAATTCTGTATTCGTCGTTAAGTGATTTTTTTTTTTTTTTGGTAACCAGCTGATCCCTCCTCCACTCTATATTTCTCCCTTCAACCAGATCTTTGTGGGTAGGTTACACTTCTGAAATGCCTACTTCCTTCCTCTTTTGTCTTTCTGTCTTGGTCCCTGGGGAGAATGGAAATTAGCTAAGTGTGATGGGTGTTCTGGAGGCAGGCTTTGGTTCTTGGCCAAGAGAGAACTAATTCTCCCAAGAGTAGCCAAAAGTATCAGCTTCACAATCTCCCTTCTTAGAGCTGAAAGGGTTTTCTTTGTTTCTTCAATATTCCAAGCCAGGGTATTTTCAGTCTACTTTAAGAAATCTATGCTCATACCCCCCAAAAAATACCTCAAATTAATTCAACTATCAATTGATCTGTATTGAGCTGTGGGAAGGGGAATTACATTGGGATATATAAAGTAAAAGAAAACAATGCCTTTACTCACAATGACTGCATAACCACAATTTGGGAGGAGGATGAGTTTTGTAGACATTTTGTTATATCACATAAACAACAATTTGAATGTAAAGTAGACTACCCCACTGCCATCAAGTCAGTTCCAACTCATAGGGACACAGTTGTTGTTGTCTTAAATGCCATCAAATGTGGCCTCATTGCAACCCTGTATAGGGTTTCAGAGGAGCGACTGGTGAGTTTAAACCACTGACCTTGCAGTTCAAATCAACCTTGATGTCAACAACTTAGCCTATGGCACCACACATAGGGACCCTATGTTGTAAAGTGCCCTCTAGTCTATTTTGACTCATAGAGACCCTGTATAAGGTTTCTGAGGTTTAAATCTTCCTGGGAGCAGAAAGCTTCCTCTTTCTTCTGCACATCTACTAGTGGGTTTGAACTGCTGAACGTGTGGCTAGTCACTCAATGCTAAACCCCTATTCCACCAGGACTCTTTAAAGCAGACTAAAGTAAGTGCTAATTAAAGGTATATCCTGATCCTGTGGGGAGGCAAAGAAAATTTCAGGGAAGGGAAGGCATTTGATCTGGTCTTTGAAGGATGTAGAGAAGGGAGTAAGAGGAATGTTCAAGGCAGAGAGCCCAGCCTGAGCAAGAACACACACCTGACAAGTGTCTGATTTAGTTGGGTAATTGCAAGAGATAAGAATAACATCGTTTTTGACCAATATGAACATTTTCAGGGTTTTCTGAAATGAATCTATTTTTGTCCTCCAATAAATTCTTCTTGGAAAATAGAAAGACAATTTATTAAAGGAAAAAAATGCCATTTATTACAATAAATTTTGGAATATTGATAATCTTAGAATATTTTTATCTTGCTAGTTATAGTGAAAGGAGCTCTGGTAGTGTAGTGGTTACGAATTTGGCTGCTAACCTCAGGGTCAGCAGTTTGAAACTACCAGTTGTTCCTCACGAGAAAGATGAGTCATGCTGCTTCCAAAGATTTACAGCCTCAGTAACCCTGTATAGGGTGGCTATGAGTTGGGACCAACTCCCACGGCACATAACAACAGCAGTTATAGTGAAGCAGCGAACATGTGTGACCTTATTAGTGATTCACTCCTTAAGAATTTAGCAAAGAGATAACAAAGAGAATCACATCAAACTACAATCTGTAATTATTTCTTACCTCCATATATTCTGCCTGGCACATTGTTGTTGTTGTTAAGTTCCACTGAGTCTGTTCCAACTCATATCCACCCTGGGTTTCTGAGGCTGTAAATCTTGGCAGAAGCAGAGAGCCTCATGTTTCTCGTAAGGAACGGCTGGTAGGCTTGAACTGCCAACCTTGTAGTTTGCAGTCCGGTGAACATGAAGAGCCATGTTCCCCTGGCACATAGTATATATTTAACAAATATTTGTTGCTTGGAAGGTTGAAGATATATGTTCTTAGAAGAAGCCCTTTTGTTACTGGCTTTATATTACTCAGAGACCTAGTGGGACTAATAAAGTTACTTAGTATCATAGGATGTATCTGTCTGAATTGGCTATGTAACAAGTAGCCCCCAAGTTTCAGTGCCTGAATACAATACAGGTTTATTTCTTGCTATATTACATATTCAGTGCAGGCCAACAGGAGTCTGCTCCTAATCATGACTGGAGGACCTAGGCTGATGGAAAGTGCATCTGGTATACCCTTCCACCATCATCAAGGCAGGGAACTAGGGACATGGCAGATCGTCTGGCTCTCATCCAAAAGTGACATGTCTCTACTACACACATTTCATTATCCAAAAACAAGTCAGATAGACAGACCTGACTTCAAAGGCAGCAAGGAAGAGAATTGGAATACTTTAAAAAAGCTTTAATGAACACCACTCTGGGTCAGTGACATGGTTGGTTCCTTCCACTCAATTTTCATCTTTAAGCTCAATAGTATATATAACTTATTTCACACAGTGTCTGTAATATAAGGAAATAATAAATATCGCTTTGTGAATGGATATTGTAAAAATATTTTTGTTCCTATGTGCATAAGCAAGAAGCAAATTCCTACACCATGTTGTATATGAATAAAGTTATTTCAAAATTTCCCTAACAGAATTCTCTGCTAGTCAAGCAAATCATAGTATTTTGCCTGAAATCACTTCAATGCTCAGCATTGTTTTCATATCAATGGCAGCCCATTTAGTAATTCTTGACTCTTAAAAGGCTACAGCATTTACTCTGAAAACCTTGTGTAGTCATTGAACATCTTGCAGAAAATTTAGCTAGTGTAGACATATGCCTAACGCTTGTACTAACATTTTCTATCTTCTATTCTGACACTTATTAGATGATTGCTTTAAAGCTATTTTTGAAGAGACAACTTGAAAGAGGAGAATGGATCAATCACTGTTTAGCCTGCTAGACCCTCTTTGATGTACAGTAACCAAAAGTCATTCTCATCACATCATAGAAGGTTTAGGTGAGGCAAGCTTGTGATCTCAGCTGAATTCTTAATAGACGATAGGCTGTCTAGTGTCCCCATACAGGGGATGCAATTCAGTTCATAATAAAAGCTCAGTGCTCTTATTGCTGTTACTATACACAGCAGACGTACTATATACCATCTATTGTATTTTTTAGGATGAAAGAAAAGTATTAGATTATACTCTGGCTGCCTTTCAATGTCAGCTTAACCAATTCACTGCTGCTAATTAGCATCCGCGTGTTCTAATAGGGCAATATTCTAGGAAATTCTTAGCCTTCTTCAAGTGACAGACTTCCATACGACTATCTTCCCCATGTGGTGATGAGCAAGTTACCTTCATTTCATGGTAAACATGAGGCTGTTTTCAAAGGACTTGGAACATGCTGCCCATCTCATTGTATTAGCCATCAATTGGAATCACAATAAAGTAAAATAAGGTCCAAAGATAGCTTTGTATTTTGACCCTTGCTGGAAGAAATGCTCAGCGACTGAGAGAATTCAAAGCTAACCTAATTTTGCACCCCCTCAGTCTCTTGCAACAATAATGTACTTGCCACCTCAGCAGACATATTATATAATCAATACTTAGATGGCCATTATTGCTTTGGGGCATTAAAAAAACGCATTCAAAAGGCAAGATAATCTGTGGTACTTTGGAAAACTCTCATTGTGTCAACCAGGCCAGTCCTCAGAGAGAGTTTCCCTCCAAAAACAGACAGCCTGAGGAAATGTTGACAATGTCAAATGTTAGACAGAGTTTCTAGGGCAGTGAGCCACCATGGTTCTCTCCCCTCCCTCAGCAGGCTCCTGGACAGTGGACTGACTCTTGCTGAAAATCAAAGGGGCTAGGTTCAGGGTGTCCAAATATTTTCTTTACTGTTTTATTTCAGGGTTTTACCACAATGCCCTAATGTTATGAAGAGCAGGGAGCACACTAATAAATATTAATTGAACATAAGGAAGTTGAAGACATCAAACAAACAAACAAAGAAACCTGTTATTGAACATGAAAGAATTATTTTCATTGTAAAGATGGGTAAAATAATTTGATATTATTTACATAATTTGACTCAAGCCATATTGCCAAGCAGAATAAAATTCTCTTTTTAATTCCTTAAGTGATCATTGATGAGTTGAGTCTCAATCAGACATTCTTTGAATTTGCTTTTTGTTTTTAATTTAATTAGAGATACATTCTTTTTTTCCAGAGAGTTTACATTTTATTTTCTAGAGACTGAGTAGCTTCGTCAAAGCCAAAATTCGAAATGGCTTCCATGATCAATAGAGATTTACATTTAAAATGTTAGAAATATATACTGATACATTGCATCTCATTTACTTTATGAAAAACACAACTGGAAGGGGATGTGGAATGAAAACAAGCATGTTAAAATGCTAACAAAGAAATCTCACAACCTCCTATCACACCCCCCCACCCCCCAAATTCAAGTAAGCATGTGGGATTTGCAATCAGGCTGCATCAGGGGGGTCAGAGATCAAAAATAAATGGTGGGCCACAACATGCAGAGCTTTTAAAAAATAATGTCACATTCTTTCATTCTCAGCATAAGAAATGGGCAACTTGTTCAGGGCAAATAATTGTTTGAACTGAGGATTTTATTATTAATCTCTGAAGACTGCTGAATTTAGGGTCACAGTAAGGGTTGATTAGGTACAAGGTGCATAAAGCTCTCCTCTGTGGATCCTATTGAAAGAAGCAAGTAATTTAGATTCAGAATTGGTCTTGGATTGAAGCTCACTCCATTACCGACCATTTTCAATTTCAGCTATACAATAAACATCAAGCTCGGCAAGGAAATTAGTACATTTGGTAATGTATTGGAAGAGATGGGTGGGTCTTTGACAAGATGACACTTATCACCAAAGCTTCAGTTAATGAAACCCTTGAGTGGTATCTGCGTTTGACATATTTTGACATTTTTTGAAATCACATCCAGCGTTTTTTCCCCCACAATGTTCTTCTTTATAAGAGAAAAAAAATCCATCTATCTTTAAAATGAGTACAGGAGTACTATAATATTATTGGGGGAAAAAATTAAAGCGCTGCTGCCTGCCACTGACAGGACGAACAAGGTACTCTCTCAAAATCAGTAAGGGGCAACCGATTCACAGGATAAACATTATTTAAATGAAGCCCACAATGCATTTCCAGGAGAAGCTTCAAGTTTAAATGGAACATGTTTTTATCATACTTTCCCTGGAAGTACCTTCTCCTAGAAAATGTGATCTCATTAATGTGACTGTAATTTACATGGTTGCAAAAATAGCCAATTTCTGGTAATTATTTCCTGAACAAAATAATTTTCTGTCTTTTGTTCCCCCAGTAAGAAAACTGCTTGTACCTTAGTAAAGGTGGGACTTTTAAAAGGTTTTTTTTTTTTAAATGACAGAAGGGAACAGAAAATGAAAATCATCTACAAAACAAAACAAAAAGAAGTCAAGAAAGAAAAACTGCAGGGCAAAATGAACTTGGGAAATAAATAGGGGAAACGCAGTTAAGAACGAAGGCATCAGGTCCCAAACTATTCCTGCCTAGGCTACAACCAGTCTCCTCTCACCGGAGTTCTCACATTTATGCATAATTAAATGCTATTTTATTGCCAAGTGGCCTAGAGAATGAAAACCCAGAAAAAGAAGAAAATGCTTTCTAAGTGACTGAAAATTTAGGTTCACACATTCGGCAGAATGGTTTTTGTTATTTACTTTTTAGTTTGTCTGAAAGCTGGGTGAAATTATTATGCATTCAGATATTTTCAATCTCACACAGCTCTATTGTTCATGCCATGGTTTTCATCTAGTGCTGGGAGAACAATTGCAACAAAAAATACAAAGTGTTGTAAATGGGGGGGGGGGCGAGGTTCCTGAACCCTACTGGACTCAGGGTGGCTCTGGCAGGGGGGTAGGCCCTGCCGGGTGGTCCATCACATAGATCACTTACCCACCACGAGGAGGAGGTCACCTTGAAGTTTGGAATTGGGGACAGGAGAAAGAGAATGAGGGAGTCAGAGAGAACAGAGGAAAGAAAGAAAAAGAGACTGCTTTGTACAAGATAGATACTCTAAGAATTCAAAACACATCAAGAGAGCTCTTTTTTAACCTCTACTCTGTAGGTGATTTCTTTAAACCCGCTAGACCCCTAAGCTTTTTTACTTCCATAATCCAAATTTAAGACCCCAGATCCTGCAGTTAAGGAAAACAAAACAAAACAAAACAAAAGGAAACACTTCTGTATTAGCTACAGGTCCTAATGTCATTTCAAAAAGCTGTACTCAACATTTTTGACTGCTGACTCTCACTTATCCCTTAAATTAAAATAATAATAAAAATAATAATAACATCATATAAAATAATGAGCATTATAGGGTTGTTCATTCATCTAATAATCCAGGGTGTTAATAATTAATTCTCTTCTTTATTAGTTTTCACCCACCCTAAAGATATGGCTAGGGTTAATACGCTGGACTGCAAAGTTGGTTTGAACTGCAGTGTTGGTGGTTCAAGCTCACCAGCCACTCCTAGGAAACCCTATGCTGGATCACTATGTATTGGAACCGACTCAACGACACTTTACAACAACGACAAAGATATGGAGAATCAGTTGGGTAAATTGGGTCCAAATAGAATTACATGTCACCTGACCGTAAGAATGGTATTATTTTAACTGCCCTCTCTCCTATAAAATCATAGTTTAAGTGTGTGCTCAGTTGTTGTTGTTGTTGTTATGTGCCGCGGAGTCGGTTCCGACTCATAGCGACCCTGCACAGGGTTTCCGAGGCTGTAAATCTTTACGGGAGCAGAAAGACTCATCTTTCTCCTGTGGAGCAGCTGGTAATTTCAAACTGTTGACCTTGCGGTTTGCAGCCCGATTCGTAACCACTACGCTACCAGACCTCAGCAGTAGTTTTTTATTTTTATTTTTAATTTTGTCAATTTTAATAATAAAAGTGGGAAAAAATATCATTTTGAGTGGTGGTCTATTATTTACTTTGTTCCTGGGTATATGTATCTGAAAGACGTTGGACGGTCAAATGGATAGTTCACACTGGTACCCTTTCTGATTGCTTAATATCCATTACATACCCATTGGAATTGGGCAGATTCCTATTCTTAGTGACCCTATAATGCAGAATAGAACTTCCCCAGAGGAAATTCCTAGGCTCTTTTCAGGTCCTTCTCCCATGGAGTAGCTATTGGGTTTGAACTGCTGATCTTTTGGTTAGCTGCCAAGTGCTTGTCTCCTATCTTTGTCATAAACCCCAAAGCAGACCCATGCTATCAAGTTGACTCTGACTTACAGTGACTCTGTACAGACATTCTGAGGAGGGGCTGGTGGGTTTGAAGTGCCAATTTTGTGGTTAGGGTTTCAGTGCTTATCCTACATCACCACACAAGGATTCCATTCATCTCGTTAGATGGCTACTAATGGAGTGCTTATTATAATCATAATTGATTATTTTTGCATTTGTTTAAGGAGTCCTGGTGGCACAATGGTTAAGTGCTCAGCTGGTAGCTGAAGAGCTGCTAGTTCATACCCATTTGTTACTCAACAGTAGAAAGATGTATGAGGCAGTCTACTTCTATATGAGTGGGAATTGACCCCATGACCATCCATTTGGTCTCTTGTTTTCAGCTTTAATCAATAATGCCTGTGACTTTTCTGGAGTAGTTGCACAAGCTGCCAGCCTAGGTTTTATCTGGTTGGCTAAGTCAGAATGGATACTACTCTCTTGGAGTCCTGGTATGGCACTATAGCATAAGCACTGGACTGAAAAATCAGTTTGAACAAGAAGGTCAGCAGTTTAAACTCACCAGCCACTACTTGGAAACCCTATACAGGGTATGAGTCTGAAACAACTCAACAATACTTAACAACAAAAACAATCATTCTTTGTCATCTAGTAGGATAAGCACTGGACCACAAGGTCGGTTTGATTCATAAGGCTGGTGGGTCAAACTTACCAGCCTCTCCTAAGAAACCCTATGAGTTGGAACCAACTTGACAGTACTTAATAACAAGAAAACAAATTTCTTGTTTTTGTACAGTTTTAGCCCTTTAACTTTTATTTTAGGGAGGCTTTATGGCACGGAGGTTGAGCATTTGGCTGCTAATGGAAAGGTCTGCAGTTTGAACCCATGAGATGCTCTATAGGAAAAAGGTGTGGCAGTCTACTTCTGAAAAGATTACAGTCTTGAGAAACCCTTTGGGTAAGTTTTATCCTGTCCCTTAGGGTCACTGTAAGTCAGAATTGCTTTTTTTCGTTTAGTTTTTGAACATTTTATTGTAAATTAAGTGAAGGTTTTTAAAGCTTATCAGTTTTCCATTAGATAATTCATACACATTGTGTTTCATGTCATTGACTACAGTCTCCACAATGTAATATCACTTATCCCACTTGCTACCTGTTTTCATTCCTCTTTCTTCCTAACCCTTTTGAACTTTGCTCTTGAGTACATGCTGCTTTTTTTATCTCAAATGATTGATTAGTTTAAAAATTGCATACCTTCTAGTACGAAGGTGAGTCTAATATTATTTGTACTCCAGTTATAATATAACTCCGATCCACATCCACAGCTGTTGACATCACTAAGCATGCACATGAAATGATTCTGTTGAACAGACGAGTGGTGGTGGTGGGTTACGGGGCAAATCATTTGCAAATCAGCTATGGTTCTGCCTATGAAATAACTGATGACAGACTTGGGTTTCAAAAAGTTTGTGCAAGATAGATACAGGGGAAAAATGCATGGAAATATTTGGACATCTGTAAACAAAATTTGGTCTGATACTTGAAGGGAGGTAAAAGTTTCTATAAAATATCATTACTGGTGATGAGACATGGATCCACTGCTATGAGCCTGAACATAACACAGAGTATGGGATGGAAACATCCTAAAGTGCCAACCAAGAAAATGTTCCAAAGTCAACCATCAGCTGGAAAATTGATGCTTCAAGAATTCTGGGGCTCTCAAGGGCCGGTATTGGAACACTGCCAGGAAAAAGGTTCAACAGTCAACTGTGCTCATTACAGTGAGACGCTCACTTTAGAGTTGAAGTCTAAACTTTAAATTAAATGCAGAGGACTGCTATCCAAGTGCATTGTGATCTTGCATGACAATGCACGTCTGCACACCTCTGTTCACATTGCTGTCACCCTGCAAAAATTTCATTTTGAGGTGTTAAAAAATTTCATATCCCTATAGCTGATACCTTGCTTATTCCTACTTTCACTTGTTTGATTCCCTGAAAACAGCCCTTCGAGGATGAAGGTTCACCTCTGATGAAGAAGTGAATACAAGGATTCATTTGTGGCTCACAGTGCAGAATAAAATGTTGTTGTTTTTTTAAATAGGGGAATACGAAAGCTTGTTGACAGATGGAAAAAAGTGTATTGAAAAGCAAGGAGATTATGTTGAAAAGTTATGTATATGTCTTTTCTAAAAGTTGATTAAAATAAATTCTACAGCCAGAGTACAGATAATTTTTGACTTACCTTCGTATTACTGTTCACCTAGATCTGTCAATTGTTTGGCTGAAAATTGAGCCACAAGGTGATTTTTCTTATCATTTTGGTATGGTTTCAGGAGTAAACACTGGTCAAAGCATGTTTATTATTTAATATACTTTCACCATTTTATAATTATGGATCATTTAATATAAATAACAAAATACATATGCATATGTACACATAATAACCACAACTCATCTGTCAATTTGTCATACTGTGGTGGCTTGTATGTTGCTGTGATACCTGCCACCAGTATTTTAAATACCAGATGGTCAACCACAGTGGACAGGTTTCAGGTGAGTTTCCAGAAGAAGACAAACTAGGAAAACAGAGAGATGGACACCTTACGAATATTTAGTCACTAAATCCTTATGTAACACTGTCAGCACCAGAATACTGAATATTGAAATATGATAAAGAGAACCAGAATACTGCCAGATATAGTGCCAGAAGATGAGCCCCTCAAGTAGGAAGGCACTCAAAATGCCACTGGGATAGAGCTACCTCCTCAAAGTAGAGCAAATCTTGATGATGCGAATAGAGTAAAGCCCTCAGGACTTGCATTGGCTGATGGGGCACAACTCAAAATGATGAGAAATAGCTGTAAGCATCCATCAGTAATCAGAACATGGAAAGTATAAAGTATGAACCTAGGAAAATTGGATTTTGTCAGAAATGAAATGGTGCTTACAAGTGTCAATATGCTAGGCATTAATGAGCTGAAATGGACTGGTATTGGCCATTTTGAATCACAAGGTTTAAATGGCAAATTTAAGAAGAATGGCATCACATTCATCATCAACAAAAAAATACCAAGATCTGTCCTGATGTACAACTCTGTCTGTGATAGGATAATATTCATACACCTACAACGAAGACCAGTTAATACCAATATTAATTTACACACCAACCACTAAAGCCAGTGATGATGAAATTGAAAAACTCTACCAACTTCTTCAGTCTGAAATTTATCATACATGTAATCAAGAAATATTGATAATTACTGGTGATTGGAATGCAAATGTTGGAAACAAAGATGAAAGATCAGTTGGAAAATATGTCCTTGGTGATAGAAATGATGCTGGAGATTACATAATAGATTTTTGCAAGATCAATGACTTTTTCATTAAAAATACCTTTTTTAGTGACATAAAAGACAACTATACACAAGCTCTTATTTTCAATAACCTCATATGCATGTGAAAGTTGGACAATGAATAAGGAAGACCGTAGAAGATTTGACACATTTGAGATATGGTGCTAGAGGAGAATATTAAAAATTCCATGGACTGCTCAAAGAACAAACAAATCTGTGTTGGCAGAAATACAGCTATAGTAGTCCTTGGAAAACAAGATGGCCAAACTTCAACTCTCATACTTTGGACATTTTACCAGACACTGGAGAAGGATATCATGTTTGGTAAAGTGGAGGGGTGGAGAAAAAGAGGAAGACTCCCAATGAGATGGATTGGCACAGTGGATAGCAATGGACTCAGGTATAGCAATGATTGTGAGGTTTGCCCAGGACTGGGCAGTGTTTGATTATGTCGAACATAAGGTTACTATGAGTCGGTACTATCTCAATAGCACCTAACAACAACAACAATGCACATGGACCTAACAAGATGGAATACACAGAAATCAAATTGACTACATCTGTGGAAACAGACAGTGGAAAAGCTCCATATCATCAGCCAAAACAAGGCTACGGGCAGACTGTGGAACAGACCATCAATTGCTTACATGCAAATGCAGCCTGAAGCTGAAGAAAATTAAAATAAGTCCATGAGAGCCAAACTATGACCTTGAACCTATCCCACCTGAATTTAGAGATCATCTCAAGAACAGATTTGATACATTACACACTAAAGACTGAAGATGAGAAGAGTTGTGTGATGACATGAAGAATATCATATAGGAAGAAATCAAAACATCATTGAGAAGACAAGAAAGAAGGAAAAGACCAAAATGGATGTCAGAAGAGACTCTGAAAATTGCTCTCTAGTGTGGAGATGCTAAAGCAAATGGAAGAAATGAGGAGGTACAAGAGCTGAACAGAAAATTTTTTATAAAGGTCAGCTCAAGAAAACAAAGTCAAATATGATAACGAAAAGTGCAAAGATGTGGAGTTAAAAAACCAAAAGGGAAGAACATGCTCAACATTTCTCAAACTGAGGGAACTCAAGAAAAAACTCAAGCCTCGATTTGAGGTATTAAAAGATTACATGGGCAAGATATTGAATGATGCAGAAAGGATCAAAAGAAAATGGAGAGTGAAGTTCACCATCAGCCATACCACAGAATACCAAGCAAAGCAGATCCAGGGCAGAGCTCCAAAACTTAGAACAACAGAGCTAGTTATATTTTAAAAGTTTGAAGGCTTATAGCTAGTGGAACTTGAAGATGAAGTAAGAAATCATGTACTTTTAAATCTGCCAGTCTCAGAGGCCCAGAGCCAAAATCTTGGGAGGGACCAAACAGCACGAACAAGCGAAGGAGCAGAACCACCACGGAAAAGCACTAAGGGAACTTTGGAGCAAAGGTGGACAACACACTTTGTCGATTTTGCTTTATTCTGGTTTTCTTTTTTTTTGGTATCTAGTCATTGCCCCTCCACACACACACACACACACTGTATGTGCACCTCCATTCTGATGACTAGAGGGGGGTGTCTGAGCAAGTGGACACCCCCCACCCTCATTACTGGTGGGTTTTCTGCCACGCATGTGCACAGATACTCAGCCCAAGAGCAGGCCCTGAATTTTTTTTTTTTTAATATGGAAAAGGTCAGGACAGGGCTGTAGAGAGGAAATCAGTGAGATTAAAAACAAAACAGAACAAAAATTAAATTAAATCCTGAGGTACAGCATAACAACCAACAGTGGCATCTTGAAATCTCTCAGGCAGCTTTGAAGGCATGAAGCTGAAGGTCATACTCATATTAATCTACAGATTTTTTTTTCTTCTCTCCCTTTTCTGTGATGATAGACTGCAGTATTCAGTCTAGTTTTGTTTTGTTGTTGTTGTTTGGGGTTGTTTTCTGTTTTTTCTTCTTGTTTTTTTTTTGCTCCCCTTCTACCTATGGGGGACTCTTCCTCTTCCTATATTACCCAAGAAGAGTCAGCAACTGCTGTCATATAGCCAAGCTACAATCACACTCTACAAAACACCAAAACCCAGGCAAGAACTAATATACCATAATATGCCATATACCAGGGAGGCAGACAACACCTGTGAAAGTTAC
>NW_006408653.1:8384470-8404410 GCF_000296735.1 Chrysochloris asiatica
TTTTAAAGTGTTGAAGAGCAAAGATGTCATTTGAGGACTAAGGTATGACTGACACAAGCCATGGTAATTTCAACAACCTCGTACATATGCAAAAGTTGAACAGTGAATAAGGAAGACCATAGAAGAATTGATGCATTTGAGTTATGGTATTGGAGGAAAATACTAAAAGTACCATGGGTTTACAAAAGAACAAACAGATCTCTGTTGGAAGATGTGCAGCCAGAGTGCTAATTGGAGCCCAGGATGGCCAGACTTCATGTCTCATACTTCAGACATAATGTCAGGCAAGATCAATCACTGGAGAGAGTTATCAGGTTTGATAAGGTGGAGGGTCAGAGAAAAAGAGGAAGACCCTCAGCGAGATGGATTGGCAAAGTGGCAGCATCAATGGACTCGAGCATGGCAACAATTGTGAGGTTTGGCCCAGGACCAGGGAGTGTTTCCTTCTGTTATGCATAGGGTTGCTATGAGTCAGTACTGCCTCAGTGGCACCTAACAACAGTACATATATTAACTTAAAAAATACTCTCAACTGTACACATTCTCCTGTCTTTCCACTGAAAATAATCACTATTATAATTTTTTTGTGTTTAGGTTTCCCAGCCTTTTTCTCTCAATTACATAAATATATGTACAGTGCTACACCAAGACTCCATATATATGTCGTTAAGCACTGTCGAGTTAGTTCTGATTCATTGCAACTCTTTACTGGGTTTCCAAGAGAACCACGAACCTTGAGGTTAGCAATTCAGTGCCATCCTGCTTATCCTACAGCACCACACCAGGTCTCTCTATATATATGGTCCCATAAGGATTTACAACCTCGTAAACCCTATACAGGGTTGCTTTAAGTCTGAGCTAACTCTACGGCCCACCACCACTACATATACAGACACACACACTCACACACAGTCTGTTCTGCTTAGTTACACTGCAATAATGACTTATATCAACAAATGTTTAATTTTTGCAGATGGGCTGCATGCCAGCTGTTGACCAGCTTTAGTTCTGCCTGTGATTTCATTTCAGGACTCAGGATAAAAGAGCAACTCCTATCTCAATGTCCTTGCAAATTAAAGGGAAAGAAGCAGCATTGCATGGTGATGTCTATCTAGTTCTTAAAGCTTCTGCTGGCAAGTGGGACACATTTAGTCCATCGCATTTTCTTGGTCAAATACAGAACCGCGGAGGAGAGGAAATTTATTCCTCCCACAGGGAGGAGCGCTGTAAGAAAACGACAAAGGATGCACACATTTAATCACCTTACAGGAAATAGTAGTAATAGTGAAAGCGATAATAAAACTGACCACAAATTCAAAAATCAAATCCTTTGATATGGAATTGATTCAATTTACAATGAGTCTATAAGACAGAGTAGAATTGCCTCACAAGGTTTCCAAGGCTATAATCTTTATGGAATCAGACTGCCTTGTCTTTATATTGAGGAGTGGCTCATGGGTTCAGATCACCAACAATCTGTTAGCAGCTGAGTTCTTAACTACTGCATCACCAGGGCTCCTTAAACTGACCACAAAAACTACCCACTACCACAGAGTCAATTCCGACAGCCTCATCTTTCTGCCCTGGATCCACTGGTAAGTTTAAACTGCTGACTCTATGGTTTGTAGTCCAATGCTTATCTTACAAGGGTTTTCATTACGGATTGAATGTGTCTCCCCTCAAATAAGTGTTGGAATCCTAATCTCTATATGTGTAGATGTAATTTAATGGAATGGGATTACGTGTCATGTAATATAAATAATGTAATCATCTTCCAGAATGGAATCTAAAGTAATGTAATCACCTTGAAAATTACAGCTGACTATAATCAATTGGTTGAGATCAACCCAGTGTAGGGGGATTCTAAACCTATTAGCTTCTGATTTATATAAAGAGTAGCATAGATACATGGGAAAGACAACAAAGGAAAATTAATTTACAAGCCCAGGAAATCCAAAAATTGTGTTACAAGAAGCTGAAATTGTGCTCATGAGAAACCTGATATAAATCAAGAGGCGATCTTTTGAATAGAACAAGTGGATACTGGATGGTTTAAAAAGAGAAAAGGTGTTTTCCAGGGTTGTATTCTTTCAACATATTTATTCAATCTGTATGTTGTGTAAATAATCTGAAAAATTGGATTACATTAAGAAGAATGTGTCATCAGTATTGGAGGAAGCCTCATTATATAACATGCAATATGCAAATGCCACAACCTTGCTTGCTTAAAGATAAGAGGATTTGAAATACTGACTGATAAAGATCAGTTTGGATTGCACCTTAATGTAAAGAAAACAAAAATCTTCACAAGTGGATCAATAAATGACATCTGGATTAATGGAGAAAAGTTGTCAAAGACTTCATTTTACTTGGATCCACAATCAATGCTCATGGAAATAGCCATCAAGAAATCCAAGGACATATTGCATTGGGTAAATTGGCTGCAAAAGTCCTTTTTGAAGTGCAAAAGAGCAAAGATGTCAGTTTGAAGACTAAGGTGTGCCTGACCCAAGACTTGGTATTTTCAATTGCATATATATATGTATGTAAAAATTGGACAATGAATAAGGAAGACTGCAGAAGAATCAGAGCATTTGAATTCAAGTGTTGTAGAAGAATATTGAAAGTACTATGGACTGTCAGAAAAACAAACAAATTTGTGTTGAAAGAAGTACAGCCAGAATACTCCGTAGTAGCAAGGATAGCCAGACTTGGTCTCTGGTATACTTTCAACATGTCATTAGGAGGGACCAGTCCCTGGAGAAGGACATCACATGTACAAAAGTGGAGGGTCAGTGAAAAAAAGACCCACAAGGAATTGGATTGACACAGTGGCAACAACAATGGGCTCAAACATAACAACAATTGTGATGATGGCTTAGGACTGGTGAGTGTTTTGTTCTGTTTTAATTACAGTCACTATGAGTTGGAACCTAGTCAATGGCACACAACAAAACAACAGCTGAAACAACAAGCTGAAACAGAGTCAGAAAGTCTTCCTCACTAGAACTGTACCTTGAATTTAGATTCTTGAATTTAAAGAACTTCTATTCTTTAAAGCCACACAATTGCGGTATTTGTTTTATAACAGTACTAGGAAAGTAAGACAGCTCTCTTGATCACAAATATTCTTTTTTTTTTTGAGATAGTGTTGACATTAGGTCCAGATATAACTAAAATAAAAGCTTTCTGTCCAACACAGCAATTCTGAAAGCCCATTGGAAAAACTTTGTGAGGACACTCTACCATGGAGGGAGGAAATGTCTCTAGATTAGGTTCAGTCTACTCTTTGTGTCTATCTAGTTCATTGTAGATAATTCTTAGGTGTACTTTCTGAGAAGTCCTTCTTTGTTCATTATTTTCATTGGGCCACATCTAAAAAGAGAATTTCAGAATATGTTCTCCTTGTGAGCTAAAATTTTCTTGCTTCCTGCCCTTAGACATAGAATGTTGTTGTTGTTAAGCATTATTGAGTTGCAACCTCATAGCAACCCTGTATAGCATTTCTGAAGTACAGGTGTGTGTTTGAACCAACAACCTTACTGTTATCAGTGTGTGTGTGTGTGTGTTTTTCCTACAGTAGGCAGTGTCTTTCAATCTAGGTGGAAGGATCTTTTGCTAGTGCAATTCTCTCAATAACATCATCAGCTTTTATCTATTTGACTATAGTTGGTTTCATGTGGCAATGGCCACATCCACAGTCTTTACTAAGACATGACTCTTCCTCTGGACTTGCATATTAGCTATCATCAAGTTAGCTCCCGACTCATGCGAGCCCCATACACTGCTGCCCAGTCTTGTACCCATGAATGGTTATAGACTGGACCACTGTGGTCAGAGACTTTTCATTAGCTAATTTTCAGAAATAGACTACCAGGCCTTCTTCCTAGGATCTCTTAGTCTGGAAGCTCTGTTGAAACCTATTCAATTAGCATCATAGCAGCACATAAGCCACCATTGAAGAGAGGTGGTTGTGGTACATGAGGAGCCTTGTCCAGGAACTGAACTTGGGTTGTCCACATGAATGGGAACATTCTACAATGTAACCATCACTGTCTCTGTTCTTTAAACTTAATAACAGGTATTTTGAATTTATCAGACTTTGGTGAGAGGTGAGAGCTACACCTTATATTTTGTGCAATTGAAAGATTTACCAGGCATTGCCATATTAAATTCAACAAAAATCACCCCTCACATCCTTGATTTGGTCTATACCACCCAAAGCTGAATTTTAATCAACTTTTATCATTCAAGGTCCTCTTAGTTTTTCATTTGCATGTGAGTATAATTTGCATGTTCTAATACTTTAAGTACTCAAATTTGTGACTCCTTTCCCTTTTTGCTTACAAATTGGCCAATTATTTTGTGAGCTCACTGTATTCAGTATTATCATATCTAATTCAGCCAGTAGCAATGAAGACGTCTTAGTAAGTTTCTTGTTTCCCAAACTCTCAGTCTAAAGTCACAAGGCCATTCTGTATATTATCTGCTTTTCAAGTTATTCAGGTTATAGTTTCATTTAAGGTTCCACTGCTGCATAATGGATTGCATCCTTCCAACTTCTAATAAGCTTACTTGCTTGATGGCACTTAACAACAATAAAACTACCCTGTCACCAGCCAATGTTGCATATTTAAGGTGTTTGGCTATATAGCATCTACTTTGAAGAAACAATTCTTAAAATTCAATGGATTACAAAAACAAAGAATTATTTCTTGCTCAAGTTACACAGTTATATGGAAACTGTGAAGAAAATAAAGTTCCATGTATTTCCATGTATTTTCTTCCAGCGTCTAGACTGAAGAGAGCAGTCCTTTTCTGGGACATGTTGTGCTCTTGGCAGATGGATAAAAATGATGGCAGAACCATAGGATGATTCCAAAAGATTCATTTTGGAAGTGCACACATCACTTCTACTCACATCCTATTGGCCAAAGTAAGTTTCTGAGTGAAACTGCTATCAGTACTTAGGAAGTGCAATTCATACTACAGAGAGGAGTGAATATTTTAAATAAATATTGCAATGTACAAAAATCCCTGAAAATATAACACAATGTTTTTGAAATTGATACAAATATATATATATATATATTTATATATATATATTCTTTTCTGGCTTACATTTTCAGGGTACAAGATTACACTTGTGAGTTTTACCTATGTTAATGTTACAGTATTATTTACGTATCACTACTGTAAAGTGTGCTATGGAATAAATGTACAGCATGTGTCTACTCATTTCAGTTGTTTCTACTTTTTTTTTGTTGTTGTTGTTAATATACACAATACTGTGCATGACTCTTGTGCATGACTTCCAGGATACATGTGAAAAACAACTTGGAATACATATCAAGGGGTAAAATTGGATCATGGGAGATTTTTGTATATTTATTAACCCTAGATTTTTTCCCTAAAGTAATTATAACAATTTATATTTCAGGAATATTTACAGAGGCTTTCTACTCCCGTAAAGATTTACACCCTCGGAAACCCTGTATAGGGTCGCTATGGGTCGGAACCGACTCGATGGCACTTAACAACAACAACAACAACACCCTTGATAATACTTGATATTGTCAGGGTTTAACAATTTTGTTTAGCTGGTGGGTGTAAAATAGTATCTAATTATGGTTTTTACACTTGTGTCTCACTGTTTAAATATTTCATGTGTCTTTGGGTCATTCATGTGTCTTTATCTGTGAAGTATTCATAGATCTCTTTTTTGGGCACTTTTCTAGTGAAATTTTTGAATTGAGTCTTGAGAACTAATGATGCATTTACATATTTTCAATGCTACTTCTTTGCTAGCTATCTGTTTTGTAAAATATCCTAATTTATGGCTTGTCATTCACTTTTTAAATGGTGTCTTTGATTAACAAAATTCTGCATTTTAATGTAGATAGGTTCATTAATATTTTCCTTTATGATTTCTGTCCATTATAGCATATATAAATAATCCTTATCTAACCCAAGGGTCACTATGGATCAGAATTGGCTTGATGACAATGGGTGTAGTTTGTTTGGATAATTAATCCAAGGTCAAAGGACACAAAATTTTCTTATTAGAGATTTAAAGTTTGTTTCCCATACAGAAGTTTTTAGTTCAGCTAGAATTGATTTCTGCTTATAGTATGGAATGTGGATTAAAATTTATTTTTTCATTCTATCAATTGTCCAAGTATCTTTTACTATATTGTTCTTATTATATATTACCCCATTTTCACTACTTTTGAGGTATATTTTTTATTATAATTTTGTATTGTTTGTTCATGAAGTATAAAACTGCAATAGATTTTTATACACTGGTCTTATATCCCATTGTTGCTGTTGTTATGTGCCATCGAGTTGTTTCCAACTCATAGTGACCCTGTATAGGGTTTCCAAGAAGTGGCTGATGAATTAGAACCACTGACCTTGTGGTTCAAACTGACCTTGCAGTCCAGTGCTTTATCCCACAGTGTTATACCAAGCCTCCTAATTATATCCATAAGCTTCTTAACTTCTCTATTTAAAAAATTTGCTTTAAGATCATTATGATGATGATGATACAGTCATGTCATCTGCAAAGGAGGACACTTTTATTAGTTGTTTTCCAATTTGCAAACATTTCATTTTATTTTACTTTATTTGTGATTTTATTGTTCTGCAAGGAATTCATTAGAAGTACTGACAGAGGGTAGTATCCTCTCAACAATCCTTGGTGGCACAGCTGTGAAAGTGCTGGGCTCTACCGTAATGATTTGTGGTATGAACCCAATAGCCACGCCACAGGAGTCTGCTTCTGTACAGCTCACAGCCTGGGAAAACCTATGTGGCAGCTCTAGTCTACCCTCTAGGGTTGCTATGAGTTGAAAATGACCTGACAACAGTGGATAAATTTATTTTCTTGTGTTCCTGATTTTAAAGGCATTGACTGAGCTAATATTTCACCATTAAAAACAAATGAGTGTTCTAGGGTTTTCTCCTTTATTCTGTAAATGTGCCCAATTATATGAACAGATTCTCTCAGATTATATTAACATATTAACAGAACAAGGGGATATTCTATGGTTTAAAATCAGGATAGGGTTGTATCTTTTCACTATATTTATTCAACTGGTATACAAAGCAAATAATCTGAGAGGCTGGAATATATGAAGAAGAATGTGGCATCAGAATGGAAGAAGACTCATTAACACTGTGAGCTATACAGATGATACAACCTTGCTAGCTGAAAGCAAAGAGTACTTTAAGTATTTACTGATGAAGATCAAAACTTTCAGTGTGAGTTACTCCTAACATAAAGAAAATTAAAATCCTCACAACTGGACCAACAAGCAACAAAGAAAAAAAGATTGAAGTTGCCAACAATTTCATTTTACTTGTATCCACAATCAATAAGAAATCATTATATTTGGCAAATCTGCTGCAAAAGACTTCTTTATACTATTAAAGACTAAAGATGTCACTTTGAGGACTAAGGTGTGCCTGACCCAGGTCATGATGCTTTCAATCTCTTCATATGCATGAAAAAATGAATAAGGAGAGACTGGTGGTTCAACCCCACCAGCTGCTCTTTGTAAGCCCCATACATGGTTGCTAAGAGTCAGAACTGACTCAATGGCACTTAACAACAACTACACCAGAAAAATGAACAAATCTGTCTTGCATGAAGTACAGCCAGAATGCTTCTTAACATCACTAATAATAATACTTCGTCTCACATACTTTGGATATGTTATTGGTACATCATATTTGCCAGAGTTGTTGTTGTTGTCAGATGCCATCGAGTTGGAACCGACTCATAGCGACCCCATGCACAGCAGAATGAAACAATGTCTGTTCCTGGGCTAACCTCACTACCGCTGCCACACTTGGCACCATCAGTGATGCCACCTGGCCGATCCATCTCGTTGGGGGTCTTCCTCTTTTTCTCCGACCCTCCATCTTACCCAGCATGACATCCTTCTCCAACAACTGTTCCCTCCTGACAATATGTCCAAAGTATGAGAGGCGAAGCTTAGCCATCTTGGCCTCCAAGGAGCACTCTGGCTGCACTTCTTCCAAAACAGATCTATTGGTTCTTTTGGCAGTCCATGGCACTTTCAGTATTCTCCTCCAACACCACAACTCAAAGGCATCAATTCTCCTACGATCTTCCTTATTCACTGTCCAGCTTTCACATCCATATGAGATTATTGAAAATAAGGCGCACCTTAGTCCTCAAGATGACATCTCTGCTCTTTAACACTTTAAAAACTTCCTGTGCAGCAGATTTGCCCAATGCAATACGTTGTCTGATCTCTTGACTGCTGCTTCCATGAGCGTTGATAGTTGATCCAAGAAGAATGAAATCCTTAACAACTTCAATCTCTTCTCCATTGATAAGAATGCTGTTTATTGGTCCAGTGGTGAGGATTTTTGTTTCCCTGACATTGAGATGCAACCCATACCGAAGGCCAGAGTAGAAGCTCAGAATAAAAGAGGAAGATCCTCAATAAAATGGATTGACACAGTTAGTGCAACAAAGCGTTACTTAAACATAGTAACAATTGTGAGGGAGGCACAAGATCTAACAGGCTTTCATTTTGTTGGACAGAGGATTGCTATGAGATGGAACTAGTTTGCTAATTTTAAGGAAACTTTTACCTTCCGTCAAGTATCAGTCCAAATTTTGTTTGAAGATGTTCCTCCATGAGTTGTATACCCATTTCGCACAAACTTTTTGAAACCAAAGTCTGTCGTGTATTATTTCATAGGCAAAGCCATGGTTGATTTGCAAATAATTTGCTACATAATCCACTGCCACTCATGTGTTTGACAGAATCATTTCATGTGCACACTCATTGTTGTCATCAGCCATTGACATGGATGGGCATTTCAATATAACTGGAGTATGGATAATTTTTTACTCACCCTCATAATTCTAAGAAAGTTTGGACCTCTTTAACTTAAAAGCAAGCATTTTTTGGTTTGCACAACACTTGAATTAATTGAGGTAATTACCTATAGCAATAAAGTAACTTAAGAAGCTGGCATTTTTCTTCTTTTATCCCCATAGCTGATATATTAAAATGACATAGTAATTTTTTATGCCTTTTAAGCAATGTAGTCTTTTTGAACTCACAATCAATAAATCACCCAAACATGGCAGTGAACTTAGATATAGTGAATCAATAGTGCATGGAAAAATATTGAGGGAAAATAAATGCCAAATAGAAGGCAATTATCTCTGCATGCCTCTCCATATGTTTAATGCTATTATCAATGAATACCTATTGCTGACTTAGAAAAACATGTGTGACAATGACCTTTCTATTAGCAAGGATTGCAAGATGACGATTAACTAACCAGAGGTTAATAATACATGCAGTATGGTGTTATTTAAGGACCACTTGTACTTAGTAAGGAAGACCTAGTGGCACAGGAGTTAAGCACTTAGCTACTAACCAATATGTTAGTAGCTCAAACACACCAACCTCTCCATGGGAGAAAGATGGGAGCCTTGGGAATTCTATGAAGCAGTTACACCCCGTCCTATAGGGTCTCTATGAGTTGAAGTCAACTTGACAGCAGTGGTTTTGTTGTTGTTGGTTTTATTCTTAGTAATCTTCCCTTAACAACTGCTTCCAGAAACAGTAGTGTCTCTTTCTTTTTGCTGCCACTCATTAGAAGGCTATTATTCCCTGTACATCATTGCCTCAGGACATCTCTTTAGGTGAGGCTCTGCATCCTGATTCCACTACAGTAATGTTTTATATAATTCATTTCATTACACCTACATGATTTTTACCATTAACAATCTACTGTTTTCTCAATATTTGCTTTCAAATTAACTGTCTTAAAATTTTTATTATACTATGGAATAATAATAATAAAATACATTTGATAGTTTGCTTTCATTTGCTGATAGGGTACAACTCAAAATGAAGGGAAACAGCTGAAAACATCCATTAATAATCAGAACTTGAAATGTATGAAGTATGAAACTAGGAACATTGGAAGTTGTCATGAAATGGAATCCATAACCATTAATATACTAGGCATTAGTGAGCTGAAATGGACTGCTATTGGCCATGGTTTACTATGCCAGAAATGATAAACTCAAGGAATGGCATAGTGTTCATCAACAGAAAGAACATTTCAAGATCTATATTGCAGCACAAAGTTGTCTATGATAGGATAACATCCATATGCCGATAAGAAACACAAGTTAATACCATTATTATTCAAATTTACACACCAGTCCTAAAGCCAGTGATAATGAAATTGAATTCTACCAACTTCTTCAGTATGAAATTGGTTAAACATGTAATCAAGATTTTTGATAATTACTGGTGATTGGAATGCAAAGGTTGGAAACAAAGAGAGAGTGTCAGTAGTTCGACTAATTATGGCCTTGGTGACTGAAATGATACTGGAGACTTCATGACAGAATTTTGCATGAACAATGACTTATTCATTGCAAATACAGTCTTTAAACAACATAAAAGGTGAATATACACATGGACCCCACCAGATAGAATACACAGGAATCAAATTGATTATATCTATGGTAACAGACCATGGAAAAATTCAACGTCATTGGCCAAAATAAGGCCAGGGGCTGACTGTGGAACAGACCATCAATTGTTCATATACAAGTTCAGGCTGAAGATGAAGAAAATAAAAACAAATCCACAAGCACCAAAATATGACCTTGAACATATCCCACCTAAATTTAGAGACCATCTCAAGAATAGATTTGTTGCATTAGACACTAATGACAGAAGGCCAGAAGAGCCATGCGATGACATAAAGAACATAATGAAGGAAGAAAACAAAAGGTAATAAAAAAGACAATAAAGAAGAAAAGATAAAAATGGATGTCAGAAGAGACTTGAAACTTGCTTTTGAGTGTAGAGAAGCTAAAGCAAACATAAGAAATCAGGAAGTAAGCCAGCTGAACAGTAAATATTAACATTTTAAAGGGCAACTCAAGAAGACAAAGCAAAACATAATGAATGTGCAAAAACCAGAAGTTAGAAAACTAAAATGGAAGAACATGCTCAGCATTCCTCAGGCTGGGGGAACTGAAGAAAAAGTTCACGTTTCCACTTGAAATGTTGAAGGATTCCATTGGCAAAATATTGATAGATGCAGAAAGCATCAAAAGAAGATGGAATAAGTACACAGTTGCCAACTAAAAAGATATAGTTGTTTTTCAAGCATTATCATAATCAAGATCCAATGGCACTGAAGGAAGAAGTCTAAGCTGCACTAAACGAATTAGCAAAAAACAAGACTTCAGGAATTGACAGAATACAAATAGAAATCTTTCAAAAAACTGATAAATCACTGGAGGTGCTCACTCATCTATGCCAAGGAATATGGAAGGCAGCAACCTGACTAAATGATTGGAAAAAGTCCATGTTTGTGTTCAATGGATTGTGGAAATTGTTGAACAATATCATTGCTATCACACGCAAGCCAATTCTTCGGAAGACAATTAAAAAATGGCAGTAACAATATATTGACAGAGCTGCCAGAAACTCAAGGTGGTTTCAGCAGAGGATGTGGAATGAGGCTATGAATTTTGGCTGAAAGCAGAAACCAGAAAGATATTTACCTGTGATATTGACTATGCAAACACTTCAGACTGTGTGAATTATGACAAGCTGTGGATAACATTGCTCACAAGGAACCTGTACACAGACCAAGAGGCAGTCGTTTGAATAGAACAAGGGGATACTGAATTGTTTAAAATCAGTAATGGTGTGCACCAGAGTTATATTCTTTCACTATACTTACTCAACCTATATGCTGAGCAAATAATCTGAGAAGATGGATAATATGAAGAAGAATGTGGCATCAGGATTGGAGGAAGACTCATTAACAACATTTAATATGCAGATGTTACAAGTGCTTACTGAAAATGAAGAGGACTTCAAATACTAAAGAGGCTCAAAGACCAATGTCTTCAGTATGGATTGCATCTCAAAGTAAAGGAAAAAAGTTCCTCACAACTGGACCAATAAATAACATCATGATAAATGGAGAAACAATTGAAGTTGTCAAATACTTCATTTTGCTTGGATCTACTGTCAACAGTCACGGAACCAGCAGTTAAGAAATCAAATGATGTATTGCATCAGGCAAATCTGCTGCACAAGACCTCTTTAAAGGGTTCAAGAACAAAGATATAAGTTTGAGGACTTAAGTGTGCCTGACCCAAGCCATGATATTTTCAATAGTTTCATATGCATGTGAAAGTTGGACAAGAAATAAGGAAGACCATAGAGAAATTGATACATTTGAGTTATAGTGTTGGAGAAGAATGTTGAAATGTTGTCAGAAGAACAAACAGACCTGTGTTGGAAGACATACAAACAGAATGTTTCTTAGAAGCCAGGATGACAATACTTTATCTCTCACATTTTAGACAAGTTATCAGGAAGGACCAGTCCCTGGAGAAGGGTCAGCGAAAAAGAGGAGCATCTCCAATGAGACGACTGGTACAGTGGCAGCAGCAATGGGCTCAATGGTAACAATTATAAGGATGGCACAGGACGGGGCAGAGTTCTGTTCTATTGTACATAGAGTTGCTATGAGTCTGAACCAACTCAAAAGCATCTAAAAATGACTACAATCTAGAATATATAAAGAAATCAATATGAAATAAAAGAAACTACAAAATAGAAAAAAATGAGCAAGAAATTGCAACAGCCAAATGGTCACTCAATGAACAAATGAAATGTGCTCAATTTCCTTAGAAAATGAAAAACAGAAATTAAAACCATAATGAGATAACACTACACATACATATCGGAATGGTTGAAATGACAAGTATCAATCAGGATATGGAACAATTGGAACTGTCATATTCTGCTGGTGATAAGCACAATTGGTATAGCCACTTTGTAAAACAGTCTGCATCAGCTGGTCAAGTTGAATATATTCGTATATGTATCCTATGATGCAGCAATTCCACTCATTTATTATATATCCAACACACATGTGCACATGTACCCCAAGAGGCATGTACAAGCAGCAATACTGTTAATAGCTGAAAACTGAAAATATCCATCAACTGTAGAATAAATAATAAATTAAGGTATCTTCATCAATGGAATACTATACAATAATGAAAATAAACAAACTACAGCCATATACAACAGCACGGAAGAAACTCATATAGCCAGATACAAGACACACTGCATAGATACATCTATAAAGAACTTTTTTTTTAAAAATATATTGAAAGGAGAGTCAAATATTTCCCTCTTCAGCTGACCAACAATGTCCCTTTAACTTCAGTAGGGGAGAAAAAATGAAGAAAAACAAAAACCCATTTTATATGAAAGTTGGCACTTATAATTAGAAAGAAATTCTTTACACTTTATGTCTTAATGTTGTGTGCCCAAAGCTTTGATAGAAATGATACTTGTTATAATACTACTGAGTTTTTGTAGAATTGTTACATTTGATAATAAAACTTGCCCGTTTAAAAGTAATAATAACCTTTTTTTTTTTTAAGTAGGCAAAATGAACTCTATGGTATTTCAGAATGCATCTTAATATGGGAAACTAAGGAAGAGCAAGGGAGTGCTCGTGGGACAATAGGATAAGAACTGGACTGCGAACCACAAGGTCAGTCATTCAAATCCACCAGCTGTTCTACAGGAGAAAGGTAAGGTTTTTGTGCTCCCATAAAGATGTACAGCCTCAGAAACGCTACACAGTGTCACTACGAGCAGAACCCATTCCATGGAACATAACAACAACAAGAAGGAAGATCAAGGAAGTGATTACCATGTCAGTCAAAGCAGTGCTACTTTATGATTAGAAGGGAAAAAAGGAGTTTCTGTGCAGATGATAATGTATTACCTGGATGCTAACTCTCTGATAACTTGAAATATTAAAGGATTCCATGGGCAAAATATTGAACGATGCAGAAAGCATCAAAAGAAGATGGAATGAATACACAGGGTCACCAACTAAAAAGATACAGTCAATTTTCAACCATTTCAAGTGTTAGCATATAATCAAGAGATAATGGCACCAAAGGAAGAAGTCCAAGCTCCACTAAAGGTATTGGTAAAAACAAGATAAATCCCTGACACTACTTCTTTGTTTTATGCACATTTCTGTATATAGATCTTTTTTCCCAATAAAAACGTTAATAAATATTCATTCCTATAACTCCTTAGATCATCTCATGGATCATGAAAGTTTTATCCTTGGAAGGCAATCAACATTTCTCTAGTTGATTCACTCGTTTTTATATAAATAAATTTATCTCCCATGACAGGAATCATTTAACATAAATGGAAGGTATCTAATAAATACTCAAATAAATGTGTGACTATTTTAATTTAAAATAGTTCATTTCTGAGCCACTTAAAATTACCTCACCTACCATCAGTGGTACTTTGAGAAAACTTTTATCTGGGTTAGATTACCTCAGTTTTAAATTGGTCATCTTCCCAATTCTATTAAGAGACTATACTCACAGAGTTCTGCAACCAGGAATGAGCTGGCCTCTGATGGTTCTGGATTCTGGCCCCCTTGACTTAAAATCGACAAGGAAGACTCAACCCTACTCACTATGATATCTGGCTCTGATTGGTCCAAAGACCTCAGCCAGGTGCTCACAGAGAGAAGAGATCACATAGATAAACCCACCAAATAGCAATAAATGGTTTAGAGGCAATGTGTTTGAACAGGTGATTAGTATTATGTCTTTTGTTTTTTCATAACAAAAGAACATTTCCAGATTTTCTTTTTATTTTCCCTTTCTCTTTCCTTCTTCTTCCTGCCATCGAATTAAATTCCAACTCATAGTGAACCTATATATGTTTTCCAAGACTGTAAATTTTTACAGGAGCAGACAAGCTCATCTTTTTTCCTGAGGAGTTCAACGTTTAACCCACAGCACCAGCTGTGGTAAATGGGGGCATGATTTGGCAAACCACCTGGTAAGTGTTTAGACTATCTTGGTTGCTGATGTGTTCATCCATGGCCCTCTCCATTCACTGGCTAAAGGGCTAAAGGTTTCACAGGAGGCATTAAAAGCCTGCACTTCTGGACTTAACATTTCTCAATCTGTACTTCTCCATTTGCACTCTCCAAATGGAGGACAACCTAAGTAGAAAGCAGGTGCTTGAGGATTCTCACTGAATTAGCTATACCAATTGTAGCTGAAATCAAGGTTGTGCCAAGGAGATGGAATGTGATGTGTCAGAGGTGTATAGTACTTTTTAGAGTTCAGACTGCTAAAGAGAAGAGGTTTTCTGAAGACAATAGTAGTAAGTAATAGATGATGGATGAGTCTGGTAAATATAATAAAAAAAAAACAGGAATGACAAGAAGTTAGGAACTTCACAACAAATTAAGCAGAATAGCATGCCAAGAAATCCAGGAAGGCAGTTTTCTGGTATCAGCAGGTAGCAGAATCTGAAGGGCTGGTCTGAGTCAGACACAGGGATCAAGCCTATTTTTAAATTTATGAGAACATTTTTTGAGTTTTAAAAGGTACATCCCAGGTGATGGTTTAACCCTAATATCTCAGTGGCTTAATAAAACAAAACTTAATTCTCTCTCTAGCTAGATGATCTCTGTTCCTGGTGGTCCTCAGTAAGGGTCAGATTGACAGAGCCATCACCATCTGGGGATTGCTGGATGTCACAATAAGGGAAAAGGGTGAATTACACACTAGGCCTGAAAGTCTCAATCTGAAAGAGACTCGTCTTACTTTTTCTCACCCTTGTCTCTCTGCATTGCCTTTTTCTCAATCTCATTCAGTAACTGAATACATGTCCCTAGCTATCTGCAGCAAACACTTTCAACTTACTTCCTTGCCTTTTTCTCTTTCTGGATTATTTAGAAACAACTACATTGATATAATACCCAGATTAGCTACCAAAGGTACTTTCTAATAAAATATACACGTGTACACACATGATTCTTGTTGTTGTTGTTGTTGTAAGTATAGGGTTTTCCGAGGAGCAGCTGGTGGGTTTGAACTGCTGGCCTTGTGGTTTGCAGGTAGGTGCTGATCTTACAGCGCCACACTGGAAGGCCATCATTCAATGCTTAGACCTTTTAAATTACTAGCTAACTCTGCACTTACATTTTTTTACTTTTGATCTGTTCTCCACGGATTAGCTAATTCATGACCTGTGAACCTCTCTGAGTAGGGCTTCCAGTGGAAGTCACCTTGACCTCATTGCTATGCTCAGATGAAAACAGGAGTGTATGTGAGAGGGCCAAAGGTCCAGGGCACTAAAAAGGATTCACTGTAGCAATGTCTCCAATGGAGGGACTGGGGCGATAATGCCACCTCCATGTTTTATTCTTTTGTTGATTTCCTTTTGGACCTGTCAAGTGAGGTGCTAAGATGAATCCTCTCTCCCTAGAGCTCAACAATAGAAGTGGAGAAGCTACAAACACTCACAGAAAAAAAAAGGGTATAAAGCCCAATTGAACCAATGTAAGGAGAAAAGTGCCACAGGCTGATGAAATCCATTACTGGATGCAGTCCAATGTAGACAATTAACTGCAGCTTTATCACTACAATGCCAGCCTCTCTGGGTGATGAAAGGCTCCAAGCTTAGACTTCTGCAAAATGTGTAAACAGACTGACTGTAGTCATTGATGAGAAGAAACCTGTTGACTCATTTTACACCAGTATGTATGAGTTAGAATAGGTGTGCCACAAACCATAAAACATAGACCTGGATGATAATAACATATGCTATCATCACATTTTCAGAAAGAGGGGAAGGGGATGGAGAAGTTATGATGTGGCAGAAAATATGAACTGAGCTATCAGACAGTCCTTCAGTTTCATCCTTAAGAAAATAAAAAAGGAACATATATATTTCATATGGTAGTTGTTAGGATAAAAGGAGGTGATACACATGAAAGTGTCTTGTACAATGCAAAGGATATGGGGATGCTCACTAGCTGCTCTTGTTCCCGCTCTTACCTGCCCTCCACTTGGACTCTGCATTATAATGCATCTCTACCTCATGGTCAGCAGTTTGAAACTACCAGCTGTTCCACAAGAGAAAGATGAGGCTTTCTGCTCCAGTAAAGATTTACAGCCTCAGAAACCCTGTACAGGGTTGTTATGAGTTGGAACCAATTCCACGGCACATAACAACAACGACAACAACATGTTGTATAGGGAAGCAGGGTGGGCAGCCACCCTACTCACTAAAATCTGGAGAGGAACAAAGAAATAGCCAGGACTGGCGCATGTCACTCAGTAACTTTTCGTTCTCCTTTCAACCTGTGAATGAATCTGACCAAGCTCTTCTAAGCAAATATTTGCTAAAGGCCGAGAGAACCGTTCACACACACAATTTCTCCTGCCAGAAAACAGTTTGTCTTCTTGGAGGATCCTCTCATCTACCTCTGCTTCTGTTACATTATCAAGTGATGTTGATACTTTTCTAAAATATGCCATAAATTTACTCACTTCGTACCATCTGTATTGCCTCCTCCAATAGTTTCCCATGAAGAATCCAGAGCGGTGTTTTAAAAGTGAAAATACTGGAATAAAGATAGTGAAATGATGCCAGATCAGAAAAATCTTTTTATCAAATTAGGTGTCATAATGAATTAAAACTAAAACAAAAATACAAATACAAATAGCAGTGAAATACATATTATTAATTTTAAAAATGAAAAAGACAAACAAACAAAAACACAAAAAACCTAACTTGGATCTCACCTTACACAATCTGGAAAGGGAAGGCCCCCCAAATTACAAGAATTCTCATTAACATCCCAAACTAGTTGAGTTGTGGACTGAGAGATGAGTGGACTGCTCAGGGAAAAGTCAAGATGAAACCTTCTCCCATGAATATTAGGATCTCAGTCTAATCAGGAACAAGTGCCAGGGTTTGCTGTTTTCCAGTCTCTGCTCTGGGTAGATACTAAGATCTGAAACTGAAGGCTCAGCCATAATGATGGAACAAAGCTTCTATAGGACCTTTAGCAAACTCTTAGGAGAGAGAACATAGTCCTTTCACCCAAAAAGTTCAGTAAGCACTGGACTGCTAACCACAAGGTCAGTGGTTCAAAACCACCAGCCATTACTTGGAAATCCTACACAGGGTTGCTATGAGTTGAAATTGACTCAATAGCACTTTACAACAACAACAATACCAATTTCATGTTACAGAAACATAACTCAAAGAGCAGTAACCCAGCTATCAAACTAGCTGGGAAAAAAAGAGCAGTTCTGAAATGTAGTGGCTAAGGAAGTGAAGATGAATTCTGTCATATGACTGCAGATCACATGGAAGGTCTGGAAAGAAGTGCTCATTTACACACAGGCAAGACAAGAAATTGCAAGAGAACTATACAAACAATATACAGTGAGCTAACAATCTAACAAAAGAAAAACGAAAAATAAGGAACCATAAATATATGAAAAACTGAAAAACCAATCCCACTGCCATTGAATCGATTCCAACTCATAGCAACAGTATACAACAGAGCAGAATTGTTCTTCAGCATTTCCGAGACTGTGAATCTTTAAAATAGCAGATAGTCTGATCTTTCTCCCATGGAGAGGTAAGAAGCTGGTGGGTTAAACCTCAAACCTTTTTGTGGTTAGCAGTCCAACAATTAACCCATTATGCTACCAAGGGTTCCTTTAACATGTTGAAGATAAGTGAAAACTCCCTTCTGGAAGAAAATGTATTCTGAGCAAAACTAGAAAATCCTCAAAGAGTTTTGAGTTGTTGAAAAATTTCATAAATGCAGCATACATATGAGTACAATAAAACTAAAGGTCAACTACAGTGATGAAAAGTATGGTTTTTTTAAAAAAAATGCATTTGTTATCCAAACAAGAATCTAAACATTACAGAGCAAAAAATCAATCCATCAATCCATGACCCTTGGCTGACTCTTCCCAGGCTCCTGAACATACCCACGGCTCCCCACACGCTGTGCCCGCTGCTCAAAAGTCTCTTTCTTCCTCTCTTTCACTGGCTACTAATCTTCATACTCCGCTATAAGATCATCTAAGAGACCTATTCTTGATCACCTGTCCCAATTAGATCTTCTGACTATACCCTTAAATTGTTGTTGTTAAGTATTACTGAGTGGGTTTAACTCAGCGACCCTCTATAGGGTTTCTGAGGACTGGCTGGTGAGTTTGAACTGCCAATCTTGTGCTCCAGTGCTTATCCTATAGCACTACATCAGGGCTCCATACACTTAAATAGTATTCCATATTTATCTGATTATATGCTTACTATCTATCTCTTTAGTAGACTGTAAGCTCTGTGAAGAGAGGGACCTTGTCTGTCTTTTTCACCACTATAACCTGGACCCTTACCAGTCCTGTGCCTAATACATAGTAAGTACTCAATAGATACTTACTGATCAACTAAGCAGAAGAGCAAATAAGTATATCTGTGAAGAACGGGACCTATAAGATGATGGTCAAACTTGAGTTTCTGAAAACAAGTTCAGCCATTTTGAACAGAAGACTTGGAAGTCAAGATAACACAGTGGCAGTAGGTGGGTGTGAGCCTGAATCTTAAAAAAGTGCAGTTCCTGGTTTACTTTCAGAAATCCCATTGAAAGTTCTTTCTTATTGGCAGCAAATTGATTAAGCTGGATTCTCCAATTGTTATAGCTCCTATAATCAGGATGGGTATTTTCAATAACCTCATATGGATGCGAAAGCTGGACAGTGAATAAGGAAGATTGTAGAATTGATGCCTTTGAGTTGTGGAGTTGGAGGAGAATACTGAAAGTGCCATGGACTGCCAGAAGAACCAATAGATTTGTTTTGGAAGAAGTGCAGCCAGAGTGCTCCTTGGAGGCCAAGATGGCTAAGCTTCATCTCTCATACTTTGGACATATTGTCCGGAGAGAACAGTCGCTGGAGAAGGATGTCATGCTGGGTAAGGTGGAGGGTCAGAGAAAAAGAAGAAGACCCCCGCAACGAGACG
>NW_006408653.1:8409070-8414062 GCF_000296735.1 Chrysochloris asiatica
ACAGACCAACAGAGGGAACCCACAGCCACCAAAAGAAAAGAAATAATAAAGATTAGAGCAGAAATAAATGAGATAGAAAACAGAAAAACTATAGAAACAAAAGGATACAGAACAAAAAGTGCAATGTATATATGTATAAGAGCACAGCAATAGCAGATACAGCTCAAAACACAAATAAAGGCAAAATCCAATGATCATTAAAATCTAAGTTGAAGACTTAAGAAAATGGATCCTGTTTCCCACATTAATATATTCAGACCAAAAGAGATGTGAGCACATTAGCAGACAGTAAGCCAAATGGAGACACATCTCTATGGTGCTGTAGGATAAGCACTTGACCAAAAGATCAGTTTGAATTGGTGATTCAATTACCAGCTGCTCCTCAGAAACCTTATACAGGGTCGTGGTGAGTTGGAATGGACTCAATGGCACTTAACAACAACAACAACAACAAAGAAGATAAATGAGTGGATTCTTTATTTTATAAAAGGACCCTTCATCTAGTTATTATTTTAATTACTGTGAATTGAATAAAAGTTTACAGAGCAGACCAGTTTTCCATTCCGTAATCCATACTCATTTTGTTTTATGTTATTGATTGTGATCCCCACAATGTACCTTTATCCCACTTTCTCCTTGTGTTTCCTGTTACCATTCCTCCTTCTTTCTGAACTGTTCTGAAGTTTGAAAAGGACGCTTCATTTGAAAACAGATTCATTGAAATGTGAAATTCCCCTAACAATTTTTTTTAAGTTGATATTGTTGTTGTTACGTGCCGTGGAGTCTTTTCTGAATCATAGCGCCCTGTACAGGGTTTCTGAGGCTGCAAATCTTTACAGGAGCAGAAAGCCTCTTCTTTCTCCCCGCTGAACAGCTGGTAGTTTCGAACTGCTGACCTTGCGGTTCGCAGACTGATTCGTAACCACTACGCTACCAGAGCTCCTTGATATATGTACTGCTTTATGGCAAGAGCCCTGGTCGCGCTGAATGGTTGGTGGTTCAAACCTACCAGCTGTTCTTCAGGGAGAAAGAAGAGACCATCTGTTTCCGTAAAGACTTATAGTTTCAGGAACCCTATATAGAGTCACCATCAGTCAGAATCAATTCAATGATAGTGAGCTTAGGTTTTTACTTTACAGTAGTACACTTATTGAATAAATGTAGATGTAGTATGGACAGGAAATGGATGTGACACCTGTGTAAATGAAAAGTCAAAGCTTGCTTTTAATATTCAAAAATGAAGTAAATCTCGACAGAGGAGAAATATATCTAGCACTCATTTTCAATGGGAAATTGGGGCTACTGGGAAATGATAAGGGTCAAAAAAAGATGAGAAAAGGTTGCAACAATAGGACCTCATGATTTTGCTTTGCTTCTCTTACACATGTTTGTTCATATTATTCTCATAAAGTGCTTTTAGCTTTTTAAAATGTTTCTGTCTCTCTTGTGAGATGCTGCTCTAAATAACTATTTGGTAGTAAGAGAAATGATAAAATAAAATACAATTTTTTTTTTTTTTGCAGTGAGATAATTAAGTAATAAGATATTTAATGCTTTGAAATGACGATGAGGAGGATTTCTGAAAACATATTTGAGTGCTTATTGTGTTACAGATTTTATTTTTTAACTTAATATTTAGAACCAAATACTACTATTAGACTCCTTTTACAAGAGAAACATTTGGACACAGAGCAGTTAAATCACTTACCCAAAGTCATACTTAAGTAACTGATAGAATCAGGATAAATTAAACTATCACCTTTATGAATCTCAAATTTATTTCTTTAGCCCAGATTTCTCTTTTTAACTGCTTATTGGACATTTATACCTGCATTTCAAAAGTACTTCAAACCCAATATGGCTCAAGCCACCTGTTTGTTTTTCCTTCTCCTACCCCTGAATCTTAAGCCAGAAATTAGTAATTATGTGTCGATGTCTTCCTTATGCCTTCCACTTAATCTATATCATGCTGTCAGTTCTGTATTCTAAATTTCTCTTGACCCTGTCCCTTTCTTGCTGCTGTCTTCATTCAGACCCTCTTTATTTCTTGCTCAAATTATTGAAATAATCTCCTAAATTGATTTCCTGCAGTCTCTTTCACCCTCACACTGCCTCCTAAAAGGCAAGTTATTATATGCTTCTAGGCTCAGGTAGCATAGTGGTTACAAATTGGGCTGCTAATCTCACAGTCAGCAGTTCGAAACTACCAGCTGTTCTGCTAGCGAAAGATGAGGCTTTCCATGCCTGTAAAGATTTACAGCCTCGGAAACTCTGTACAGGGTCTCTATGAGTCGGAACCGACTCCACGGAACATAACAACAACAACAAGGCTCGAAAGCCTATTCACCTAGACTACTTTCATGCCCCAAACCTGGCACACCTTTCCCACTAGACCAGTTATTCACTACCTTGGCTTCACAGCTAGAAAATATAAAACAATCTCAATACCCATGCCATACTCGGTTTATTATATCAAAATCTCTGAGATGAGATTAAAGAGATACAATTTTTTTTTAACCTTCCCTCCCTCTACTATGATATACCACTAAACAATCAGAGCTGAGAATCACTGCAAAGGCCAAGAACAAGGATCAAGTCTTGATTAACACTTAGTGCCTAGTAGCTTCACCCCCTCTTAATCTGTCCCATATCTAGAGAACTATAAATTGGTGATAACCCTTACTATCCAAATTGTGGTCTGTGGAACCATAGCATCAGCATCACCTGGAAAGCCATTGGAAATGCATACTCCTGGGCTGCATCCCAGACCTACTCAACCATAACAATATCACCAGGTGAGTTATATGCACATCAAAGTTTGAGATGCATTGCTCTCTGGCCAGGATTCTTGAATCTCAGCAAGAATTCAAAACGAGTCAAAATGCTTCTTTACTTAACTGTTAAGATGCAAAAGCTAATATGTTAGAATGGGATGGACAAAGCCTCCTCTCTTTTGTTAATGTTTTCTTTGTATCATGGGTAAACATTAATGACATTATTCTGGATTCAGGATACTATTGGATTTAGTAGAGAAGGTGATATAGGGTAATGTTTGCAACCACAGGCTTATTGACCACATAGATATCAATTCAAATTCTAGCTCCACCACTGACTGTTGGTGGAAATTGGGGCAGTTCCTTATCTGCAATATGTGGGATTCAATAAGATTAAGGGTATGGTTTCTAGCACATCATAAACACTCAGAAAGGTCAGAGGAAATATATGTGAAATGATGTAAAAAGAAGGATTTTTGACTATTCATAGATTGAAAAATATTGGCCTTAAAGAAAATTCAACTGCTGCATTGATACAGTGCCAAGGCATGATCACACCATTTATGGAGTATACAACTAGCACCTTTAACTTTCATAAGAGAATGCTATGTTTGCATGGGGATCTGTCCTGATGCATCAACCTAGACGGTCTATCTCCAGTCTTGGCTCTCAGAGGGTGTTCCAGGAGAAACTGAAAGCCAGCTTCTGAAAATTGATCCAAACCCTGTTACAGCCTAAGTGATGTGCTTTTGGAAAAGTTGGAGATACGTTACATGTACTTTCATTTACTCTTCAAAGTATTCAAAATTCTATCCTTGATTCAAATTTTATCTCCAGAATAGTTCATGAGGCCTGATTATTATACTTTTCTGCTTCTAATCTTTCATTCATATATATATATATATATATTCACCCCAATATATATATATACACTCAATGATATTCTGTCATATTGATTTTTATCCCAAGAGTAGATAAAAGAAAGACACATATAACTATCAATTATGAAGTGGATCAGTGCTAAACCTTAACCAATACATTTATTTAAGGGGCAAAAAAAAATGTCTCATCATAAAATCTAGCTATTTTCTTTTGTCAGGCAATAAGAACTACACAACTACTTCATTTTATTTTTTTGCCTCAGCTGCTAAAAAGTTCAGAGCTAAATGAGCTGGTTCACAGTAGCATTATTAGCCTAGGTGGTTTGTATAATTGTTATAAAATTATATTTCAGAAATAAAAGATTATTTGGAGAAATAGTTAGAGATATTATATTATTGAATAATAGGACCTAATACTGCAAAAAAATTTTTTTTCTAAACTTAATTAATGTTTTAAATACCCAGGAAAATTATTTTATAAATGAGGTAGAGGTATTTCCTTTATTAGACATTATGTTATTTAATGAAAATAATTGAAAAATGTCAGAATAATTAGTCTGATTAGTAAAATTCAAAAGAAGACTTGCGTATTTAAGAAATAACACAAAAATTAGATGATAATTTGATAAATGAAATAATTAATGAAGAAAAAATAATGCCTCTAGATCCCTACCTCACATCTTAATCAATGAATTTATAAATATACAAAGGCAAATCACACATAGATTAAAAATGTGCATACAGTACATGAAAATATGACAATACTTAAATAAAATGAAGATGAAGTCTTATGTAGCAGTTAGGTATGAAAATACATTCATACCATAACATCAATGATGTTAAAAAATATATTAAAGATTGAAATATTTTACTAAATTAATGTTAAAATCTTTTACTAACAGAAAGTATAATTAAGCTATTAAAAATTAGAAAATGCCAAATTAAAGGGAAAAAACATGTTTCAGCTTGTTGTTAGGAGCCATCTAGATGGTACCGACTCATAGTGACCTTATGCACAGCAGAACGAAACACTGCCCGATCCTGGGCCAACCTCACTACTGTTGCCATGCTTGAGTTCATCGATGCTGCCATGTGGCCAATCCATCTCATTGGGGGTCTTCCTCTCTTTATCTGACCCTTCACTTTACCAAACATGATATCCTTCTCCAGAGACTGGTCCCTCCTGACAATATGTCTGAAGTATGACAGATGACGTTTAGCCATCTTGGCCTCCAAGGAGCACTCTGGCTGCACTTCTTCCAAAATGGATCTATTGTTTTTTTCGGCAGCCCATGGCACTTTCAATATTCTCCTCCAACACCATAACTCAAAAGCAT
>NW_006408653.1:8414162-8415028 GCF_000296735.1 Chrysochloris asiatica
TGTTTCGTTCTGCTGTGCATGGGTTCTGACTCGATGGCACCTGACAACAACAACAATGAGATAACAGAGATCTGCTGGAATGATTCATATTACGAATTTGGTGTCAGAAGATAGTAATGATTGAAATAATATTCTTTAAAAGGATACAGAACAAGAGGCGGGGCTTGATGGTGGCTAGGGTGGAGGTACAGTGAAGATCGCCATCAGCAATAGCACAGAATACCAGGCAAAGCAGAGCCAGGGCAGAGCTCCAAAACTCAGAACCACAGAGATAGGAATATTTTAAAGGTTTGAAGGCTTATAGCTTGTGGAGTTTGGAGCTGAAGTAAAAACTCTCATACTTGTGAATCTGCCAGGCCAGGCTCGGAGGCCTGAGCCGACATCCTGGGAGAGACCAAGTGGCAGGACGAAACAGGGGGAGCAGAAACACCACAGAAAAACACTGCGGGAACCTTAGGACAAAGGTGGACGATATACTTTGTCAGTTTTGCTTTGTTTTGCTTTTCTTTTTTTCTTTGCTATCTGGTAATTGGCACACTCACTGTTTGCTCACCTCCATTCTAGTGAATAGAGGAGAGCCTGAGCTGAGTTGCCACCCCTCACCCTCACTGCTGGTGAGTTCTTCTGCCACAAACGCGCACAGATACTCAGCCCAAGCGGAGGCGCTGGTGTGTTTCCTTTTTGTGCTGTTTTCTATCATGGGACAGAGGAGGGGGCTGAAGTGCCTGAACTAAAGGCAAAATCTCTTGGGCAGCTTTGAAGGCAGGAACTTAGGACATTAAAGACATACTTATATTAAGCTACAGATTTCCCCCCTCTTTTTCTTCTCTCCCTCCTCTCCATTTTCTGTGATTAGAGACTACAGT
>NW_006408653.1:8424057-8475959 GCF_000296735.1 Chrysochloris asiatica
TGGATCTCTTCCAATCAGTCGGCCAGATAGTTGTCTTCCAAATTTCTTGGCAGAGATGAGTGAGTGCCTCCTGTGCCGCCTCACTTTCTTTAAATATTTCAATTTTTATTCCATCAATTCCTGGTGCCTTGTTCTTTGCCAGTTCCTTCCATGTATCTTGGACTCCCTCCTTCAGGATCAATGGCTCTTGATCATATGCTACTTCTTGAAATGATTGAACATCAGCCAATTCTTCTTGGTACAATGACTCCTTCTATCTTCTTTTGATGTTTTCTGTGCTATTCAATATTTTGCTCATAGACTTCTTCAATATTTCAACTTGAGGTTTGAATTTTTTCTTCAACTCTTTCAGCTTGAGAAATGTCAAGTATGTTCTTTTTAGGTTACCAACTTTGCACATTTAATTATAATATTTTGTCTTCTCAAGCAACCCTTTGAAAAATCTTCTGTTGAGCTCTTTTATGTCATCATTTCTTTCTTTCACTTTAGCTATTCTACATTCAAAAGTAACTTTCAGAATCTCTTTTAACATTCAGTTTTTGTCTTTTCTTTATTTTTTTGTCCTTATAAGAACTTCTTGCTTTCTTCATACATGATGTCTTTAATCCATCCCACAACTTGTCTGATCTTTGGTCATTAGTGTTCAATGTTTCAACTCTACCCTTGACATTGTCTTTAAATTCAGGTGGAATACATTCAAGGTCATACTTTGGCTCTCCTGGACTTAATTTTCTTTGTTTCAACCTGAAATTATATCTGAGCAAATGATGGTCTATTCTGTAGTTGGCCATTGACCTTATTTTGACTGAGACTATTGACCTTCTTTTTGTCTCTTTCCACAAATATCATTGATTTGATTCCTGTGTAATCCAGAAAGGTCCATGTGTATAGTCACTGTTTACGGTGTTAAAAAAGGTATTTAAAATTAATAAGTCATTGGTCTTGCAAAAGTCTATTATGAAATCTCTTCATGGTTCCTATCACTAAGGCCATATCCGCTGATCCTTCTTCCATACACGAGTAGTTATCAATCTGTCTTGATTTGCATGTTTGATCAACTTCAACTACAGAAGTTGGTAAAAATATTTAATTGGTCTTCCTTGTACATGTATGAATATTATTATGTGACAGTTTGTTCTTCAGGATAGATCTTGAAATGTTCTTTTGATGATGAATGTGATGACATTCCCTTTCAATTTGTTATTCCCCTCATAGTAGATCATATGTTTGTCTTATTCATAGTGGCCAATACCAGTCCATTTTAGTTCACTAACCCTACATAGAGATAGATATCCTAGACTTTTTTTTTTTTTTAATTGTTATTGTTGTGAGCCATCAAGTCTATTCTGACCCATAGAGACCCTTTAGGGTTGTTATTGTTGTTATTGTTAAGTGCCATCAAGTTGGTTCCAACCCATAGCGACCCTGTATAGGGTTTGGAGGAGCAGTTGGTGAGCTTGAACTGCCGACCATGCAGTTCAAATGACTTTGCTGTCCAGCACATTGACTCACAGCACCACATCAGCAAATGAAGATCCCAAAAGCTTTATTCTATCTATCTCATTAAGGTCAACTCAGAGGAGGTAGATCTTTCCTAGTCATATTTTGACTGGCTTCCAAATTAAGGGGTCATCTTCCAAAATTATATCAGCCAAAGTTCTGCTACTACTCATGAGGTTTTCACTGGCCAAGCTTTTAGTAGTAGACCACCAGCTTTTCTTCCTCATAGTCTTTCTTAATCTGGAAGCTCTGCTGAAACCGATTCACCATGAGTGACCCTGATGGTATTTGAAATACCAGTAGGATAGCGTCCAGCATCACAATAACACACAAACCACCACAGTACAACAAAATGACATGTGTGTGATGATACATATTGGTGTCATTGTTGATAAGTGTCACTGAGTTGGTTCTGACTCATAGCAACCCTGTATGTGATTAGCAGTCCAGTGCTTATCCTATAGCAACATACTAGGAGTCTGATTTTATATACATATAAATATATATACACATACATGTATAAAGAGAAAGTTGTTAAGTGCTGTCAAGTAGGTTCTGACTGTATAAGTTTGCTGAGGACTGGCTGGTGGGTTTGAACCACTGACCTTGTGGCTCAAACTGACCTTCAGTCCAGCACATTGTCTTTCAGAACCACACTGGGACTTCATATATATAAATGGAGTCCTGGTGTGGCACTGTAGGTAGGATAAGCACTGACTGTAACATCAGTTTGATCTGCAAGGTAGGTATTTTGGAAAACCTATACAGAGTCCCTATGGGTCGGAACCGACTCGACGGCACTTAACAACAACAACAACATACAGAGTAGCTGTGAGTCAGGACCAACTCGATGGCATTAACAATATTGTTGCTAAGTGCCATGAAGTCGGTTCCAACTCACAGTGACTAGGGTTTCCAGGAGCAGCTGGTGGATTTGAACTGCCAACATTGTGGTTTGCAGTCCAGTGCTGATCTTACAGCACCACACCAGGACTGCATATTTATATGTTGCTGTTGTTAATTGCTGTCGAATTGGTTCCAGCTCATAATGGGCCTGCATAGGGTTTTTGAGGAGAGCAGGTGAGTTTTAATTGCTGTCCTTGTGGTTCACAGTCCAGTTCTGATCCTCCAATGCCACACCAGGAGTCTTTCCACATACACACACATATGTATGGAAAAAATGGGAATTAAAGAGAATGGAATTTTTAATGAACTTTTTGAAGCCCTCATATATATATTTATTTGTGTTTATTCACTTTCTTTTCCATTGTCAACATAGACTGAAGCTTGGTTATTAACCACTTAAAAATGAACTCCAGTATTATAAATTCAACTATTCTCCCCTAATTCAATAATTCTTGCTTTATTCTTAGTGAATGTCTTTCTTTTTTGTCTCATACTTCTTTGAATGCTTATAAAATTATTGATTCAAATGCTTAGTTTATCATATTACCATTTATTTGTTTAGTAATAAAAACACTTAAGTTTATGATTTTTCTCTGTGAATCTGAGTATATTCTCTAAGTTTTTATATGTATTGATTTTAGTAAGCATTGGAGTTTTTAGTTTGTCTTTGACTGAAGCAATTTTTTCTTTATAGAATGTTAAGTTGTCTTGTGGCTTGATACTGTTACATTTTCTATTTCTGGTTTCATTGCATTATTGTAAACTAATCATGTTTCTACCTTTTGGTATTCAAGCTTTCTTTGCAACCTGTAATTCAGCAGCTTTTATATTTTCTTTTAATATTTGAAAAATAAGTATCCTCTGTTAGTTGAATATGAATTACATACATATTTATATAAGGTTTATTTATATTGTTTAGATCTTCTATAATTTTGCCTTATCTGACAAAGTGTCAAAAATATGTGCAAAAGCCTTCTACTATGATTGTGGTTTTATAACCCAGAATTGTTAAATTTACTGGTTTATGGTTTTAAAAATTGTTAGAGAGTGCATCAGGCTACAGACATTCTAGCTTTCTTGTAGAATGTATATTTTAATAATGATAATAGGAGTCTGTAAAATTTCTATCTTCTGATATTCCTATATTTGTTTTTGCCTTTTTTTTTTTTTTACTCTTTTATTTTTATCCTTTCTGTATCTTCCTACTTTGTGTCTGCTACATACAACAAGTAGTTTGATCACATTTTAAGAATGAAAATATTTGTTGCTTAATACTGTAGGTTAAATCAATCATATTTATTACAATAATAGGCAGCATTTGGTCTAGCTTCTGTCACCTAATTTTATATATTTTTATGTTTCTTTTGTGGTTTACTCAGTTTGTTGAAATTATCTGGGGATACTTTTAAAACTTTATTGAAAGATTCCATTATCTGTTTATTCCATTATTCACAAACTTTTAGAAACCTTTCATATAATTATTATTATTAATTTTGATGCATGAGTTATATTTCAAGCCTATATTTATTCAGTCATTCATTCACTCAAATATTCACTGCATATCATGTAGGTGAGAAAATTCTGTACTAAACAAAACAGATAAGGTGTTTGCTTTCAGGAAAGTCTTCTGATTAGAAAATGAGAAGAAACAATAAACACATAATCAAACAAGAAATGGTTCAGTTAGTGGTATTGCTATGTAGGGAATTAAAGAAGGTATGCCTAGTGGGTTGTCAGTCACAGTCCCCCTAAGAGCTGAGACTCTACTGATGAGGAAGCAGCAGTCATGTAAGGATCAGTAGAGTGCCTCCTGATATCATGGAGAGAACACTGCCGGTGCAAAGTTGGCAAGTTCTAGTCTACCATATTAAGTGAGCAAAAATGTTATAAAAAATGACAGGGTTTAGAATAACAAGTGTGGATTTTCTTTTAAGTGTGATGTGCAGCCATTGGAGGATTTTAAGAGTATGAATTTTGTTTAGGTTTCCAGAAGGGATAACCTGATTAGCTTTACAACTGTAAAAGATTCCTCTGCTGTAATAAGGGGAAGCAAGAGCAGACTTAGGACAGGTGAGAAGATGGAGAGAATTATTCAGATTCAGGGTACATTTTGAGTAAAGAGATGATAGCTAGAAGATTGAATTTTAAGGGTGAGGACAAGAGCAGAATTAAATATAACACTTCTATTGATGTTTCCAGCAACTGGATAGTGATAATGTTTCATTTAAATGTAAATATCTGGATGAGGGGCAGGTTTGACTGGGGATGGCAGAATCATGAGTTCTAAGTTTTTGTGTATATTTGTTTCATTTTAATGAAGCATTTTTTTAAAATTGTGGATGAGTTTTGTTTTGCATACGTTAAGCCTAAGCTGTACGTTTAATAACTATGGAGATGTCTAGTAGTAACAGATAAGTTTAGAATTGTGGGGAATATCCAAAGTATCAATAAAGATGGGGTTCAATTTTGTATAATTAAGACAGGTGTCTAGGCCAAAGCCCTGTGGTACTCCAAAAGTAAGAGATTACATGATTCCATTTACAGGATAGCATCCAGAAAAACTTCCAAGTTTCGGGTCTATCTTTTCCTCCTTTCCAGGGCCAATACAGGTTTTTCCTCCTAATTTTCATTCCTTGTTTATTTCAATGAGAATTTGGAAAGAAGGAAAATTAAATTCTTAAATTCAAATAAGCATCTTGAACTAGAAATCAATTGTGGAACAGTTCATTCTTCATACTTATAAAGTCATCTGAAGGATTGCTAGCTGCACAATAATTACTGTTGCTGTTATTGTTAAGACTCATAGCACCCCTATATAGAGTTTCAGAGGAGCAACTGGTGAGTTTGAACCACTGACCATGCAGTTCAAACCCACCTTAAGATAGAGTGCTTATCCTGCGGTGATACACCAGGACTCCGTAACTATACTATATGCAAAATTCTGTGAAAAATTGATTTGCCCATTGTACATATATATGGCTCTGCCCATAGGTTTGGCATCTAAGAGACAAGTAATTATGCTGGTGTGATGGTGTAGGATAAGAACTAGACTGCTAACCATGAGGTCTGCAGTTCAAACCCACTAGCTGCTCCTCCGAAACCCTATACAGGGTCACTGTGTGTCAGAACTGACTCAATGCATTTTGCAACAACAACATAAATGAAGGGTTAGTAGATTGAAGGGGTTAGTAGATAAATCCTGAAGCTTTGTGGAGTCAAGTTTTTCTTCCTTTGAGTCTTTCAACAGAGCAGCAAGGACAAGGAGATCTTTAGAGTATAGTGGTCTGGTGCCACCCACTACTAGTTGAGTGATTGTGAGCCACTTATCAAACTTCTTTTTTTTTTTTTATTAATAAGAAGATATTAATGGATAAATGTTGATGTTGTTAAGTGCCACAAGTTAGTTCCGGCTCATAGAGACCCTGTATAGGGTTTCCAAGGCTTTCAATCTTTGAAGAAGCAGAAAGCCTCAGCTTTCTCCCACAGAGTGGTGGTGGGCTGAACCACTGACGTAATTGCTCGTATTCCAGTGCATATCGCTCAGAGTGGACAAATATGCTACTAATATTAATAATATTTAGTAACTACTAATAAAAATTATAGCCATAATAACTATCTTTATACTTAGACATGAAGTTTGAAAGTAACAATATTTAGAAACCATTGAGTATGTTGTCGTTGTTGTTGTTATGTGCCATGGAGTCGGTAACGACTCACAGCGACCTTGCATACAGTTTTCGAGGCTGTAAGTCTTTTCGGGAGCAGAAAGCCTCACCTGTCTCTCGCGGAACAGCTGGTAGTTTCAAACTGCTGACTGTGAGATTAGCAGCCTGATTCATAACCACTACGCTACTGCCTGGCATAGATTAAGAGCTTAATAGAAAGTGATTCTCAAAGTTTTGCCCTCTGCCTTGAGCTCTAGCTTTCCTGGAAGGTGAAAACTATGTGCAGAAGCCTCTAGACCTCATGTAACTACAGCAGAAGCGAGTGAAGGAGGAGAGAACAGAAGATGTGGTCATAAAGGTGGCAACATTACAAAGCACCTTTAAACCTAAATCAGGAGTGTGGTTTTTACTGAGTTTGAAAGAAGTAAATGGAGAATTTTAAATAGAGAAGTGAAGTAACATGGTTTATAGTTAGAAATTATTTTGTTCACTATAGTCCTGTGAAAAACTATTTTAACAAATAGATTTAAAAAATAGTGGAAAAAAGGAGTTTGTTCACATCTATAGCAAAGGAACACTGATGGTGCAGTGGGTTACATATTGGACTACTAGTCAAAAGGTCAGTGGTTCAAACATATCAGTTGCTCTTCTGGGGAAAGATAAGGCTGCCCGCTCCTGTAAAAGACTTGCAGTCTCAGAAACTGTCTGGAATATTTCTGTTCTGTCCTATCAAGTTGCTATGAGACAGAAACAGCTCAACAGCAGTGGTGGTTTTTGGTGGGTATAGTCCTAGCATGCAGTACAATGTCCAACACAGAGTAGGTGTTTAATAATGTATTTTAATATAGAGAGAAATAAGCAATGCTAACTAATGTTAGTTTCATTTTGCTATGTTCTTGGCTGCTTTTTGTGGCAGTCCCTGTGCTGTATGGCTTAACATGGTGCTGAGGCAGTACTCTGTCTATTCCAACCCATTCCCTTCCTTGAGAGTCTCTCTATTCCCTCCCTATAAACACACTAATCTCAGAATATACTAATTAGTTGGAGCTTGAAATTTCCACCAAATTTAATACATTCTGACAGAAATGGCCATCTTTTGCATAGTTACCAGAATTTTGACATCACCTAATTTGTTATTTAGCAAAACTTTTCCTTTATTAAATTCTTTTCAATAAAAATTCTTATCATTTCTTAATACAGAAAAGACAATGCCTGTCTATTACTCCATCCGGGTGTCATCAAAGCTCATGTAGGATTCAATTATCCCATTGTTTACCATACTCCTAAAGTTTTTCCTGGAACTATCTACCAAGGAAGCAATCAATAGGGTGAAGACCCTAATTTGGACTTTTAGCCTTTAGACCTGTGAGAAAATATGTTTCAGTTCTTTGAAGCCATCCATTTGTTACAGCAGCACTGGGAGACTAAGGCCTGGCTTTTCTTCCAGTCTCAGATCTAAGCAAAAGGAAAAGAACAAAAATAAGAAGACATAATTCTTACATGCTGAAGAAAGAGTTATGATTTTGTGAGGAAGACAGTATGTCAACCAATACCAAATAAAAGTTAAAGAACATGAAGGATTTGTTGAGTTTGGAGAAAGTCAGTCTCAGGTTTGGGATTGGAAGAAGGCTCGTTAACAGCCTGTGATATGCAAATATACAACCTTGCTTTCTGAAAGCCAAGAGGATTTAAAATACTTATGATGAAAATCAAAGACCAGAGCCTTCGGCATGGGTTGCATCTCAGTGTAAAGAAAACAAAAATATGTGGATCAACAAATAATAACCATATAAAGGGAGAAAGGGTTGAAGTTGTAAAAGACTTCATTTTGCTCAGATCAACCATCAACACTCATGGAAGCAGCAGTCAAGAAATGCTGCCCAAAACCTCTTTAAAGTGTTCAAAAGCTAAGATTGTCAGTTTGAGGACTAAGGTGCGTCTGACCCAAACCATGATAATTTCAATAACTTCATATGCATGTGAAAGTTGGAAAATGAATAAGGAAGACTGAGGAAGAATTGATATATTTGAGTTATGGTGTTGGAGGAGAATATTACAAGTACCATGAAGACCCCCAACAAGATGGATTGATACAATGGCAGCAACAATGGGCTCAAACATAGCAACAATTTTGAGAATGGCACTAAACTGAGAGTATTTTATTCTGTTGTCCATGGGATCACTATGAGTTGGAACCAACTCGATGACACCTAACAGCACCAATGTGTGCATATGAAAGCTGGATGATGAATAAAGAAGACTTAAGAAGAATGAATTCCTTTGAATTATGGTGTTGGTGAAGAATATTGAAAGTGCCATGGACTACCAGAAGAACAAACAAATCTTTTATGGAAGAAGTATAGCCAGAATGCTCCTTATCAGTGAGGATGTCTAAACTTCATCTCACATACTTTAGACATGTTGTCTGCAGGGACCTGTCCTGGGAGAAGGATATCAATCATGCTTGGTAAAGTAGAGTGTTAACAAAAAAGAAGGAGACCATCAATGAGATAGATTGACACAGTGGCTGAAACAATAGGTTTAAATATAGCAACAATTGTGAGAAGATTCACTATGATTTAGAACTGAGGTGACAGCACCTAACCACATTGAAAAAGAAAACGTTTTAGAAAACTGGAAAAGAAAAAAAAAATTTTAAAGAAAAAAGTCACCATAATATTGCTCCATTTAGTGTTACTCTCTGAAAACTTTTCTTTCTTAGTTACTTTTTTGGGTAAAATTTCTTCTAATTTTTTTTAAACTATTTTTGTTTAAATGCATTTGTGATTATCCTTCACATGTGTTTCTAGAAAGGTTATTAAAAAGCTTTTCATAAGTACTTCTAATGATAATATCCAGCTAATTGTTAAGTTTTATTTTACTTAATCATCCCTAAACTGTTGTACATTTAAATAGATTTTCATGTTTTCTTTCTTTCCAAATTAAAAATAATTCAGTATTGAATACCTCTAGGTTAAAAAAAATAAATGTCTATCCATCTTTTTCAAACAAAATGTTGGAGAAGCATTTAAGCTTTTAAAAACTTTTTCTGTAACGATTGTAGCTTGTTCTTTTAATAAGAAGCCCTGGGGGTACAATGGTTAAATGCTCAGCTGCTAAACAAAAGGTTGGCGGTTCAAGCTCACCCATCACTCCATCGAGAAAGACACGACTGTCTCCCTCTGAAAAGATTAGCGTCTTGGAATTGCTATACGGCTGTTCTATTTTTTCCTATGGGTTACTATGATTTGGAATCAACTCAACAGCATCGGACTTTTGCTTTTTGGTTCTTGCTTCTTTTAATGAGCTCCAGTATTTTTGTTTTCCCCAGCCTCGTAGAAGATAACTTCCTGTCCATTAGATACTGCTTCCCTGTTGATATCAATTATTTTGGGGGGTTTTCTACTGTCCAGGTCATTTACCCAATCACTTTCTCTGGATGTCTGGAAACATTCTAACAGTTGTTTTCTAATGAAGCTGGACATACTCCACATCTTCTAGTCACTATTCTTAACTGACAGAGATTTGGGGGAGATCTTTAATTTATTGAGTCTTATATTAGCAGAGTCTTAGTGGTTACCGTACAATTTAGAAACCGTTTTACTGGTTACAGAAAAGATATTAATGTTTCCAATTTTTATATATTTTAAAGCACTTTCACCTACAGTATCTCATTGTTGTTGTTAAGTGCCACTGCGTTGGTTCTAATACATAGCAACCCTGTATTGGGTTCTGGTGAGTTTGAACCACCGACCCTGTGATTCAAACTGATCTTGCCATCTAGTGATTATCCTACAGCACTACACCAGGACTTGCAATATCTCATTAAGTCTTAACAAAATTTAACAAGCAAATGATAACACTATTAAACAGATGAAGAATTTGAGACTCTGAGAGGCCAAAAAAAAAAAAGAGCAGTACTAAATTGGGCCTAGGAGCTCTGGTAGCGTAGTGTTTACGAATTGAGCTGCTAGTCTCAAGGTCAACAGTTCGAAGCTACCAGCTCTTCCGTGAGAGAAAGATGAGGCTTTCGCTCCCATAAAGTTTTACAACCTCGGAAACTCTATACCCAAAGGATTGCTATGAGTTGCTGACTTGATGGCACCTAACAACAACAGTTTTCTAACATTGTTATAACAAATGAACACAAATTGAGTGTCTTGAAAAAACACAGATTTATAATCTTATAATTATGCAGGTCAGAAGTCAGCAGAGTTTCATGGAAATAAAATCAAGGTGCTGAGATGACTGGGTTAGAATTTGGAACTCAAGAGGAAAATCTGTTTCTTGGCCTTTTCAGCTTCTGGATGCTTCCCATATTCCTTGGCTTGTGGCCCCTTCCCTCCACCTTCAAAATCAGCAGAGGACAGCTGAGTCTTACCCTTATTGCATCTTTCTGAAACTGACTCCTGCCTCCCTCTCTCACTTATTAGGATAGTGTGATTACCCTGGGCTCATCAATGTAATACAAGACAATCTCATCATCTCACAATCCTTAACCATGTAAGGTTTTGGGGGGCATTAGGATATAGACATCTTTATGAGGCCGTCATTATTTTGCCTGACACAACCAACACCATCAGATATAAAAGTCAGTAGAAGTAATGTGATATTCTGACATCACATTAAGCAAAGTAATTGGAGATTCCTGTGGAGCTATAGGAAAAGCACTTGACCATAAGGTCTGTTTGAACTGCAAGGTCAGTGATTCAAACTCACCAGCTGCTCCTTTGAAACCCTACATAAGGTCGCTATGAGTTGGAACCCACTCAAAGACACTCTGCATGCATATGTACATAACTAAATTATCTCAAAAGCTACAATCAATATACTTACTTGGAAATATCAATCTTACGTAAGTCCATTATTTCTGACAGAAGTGTAGGTTTCATTTACCATATATTAATTTATTTGCCCCAAATAAAACTTACATTTATTCAATTTGGATAACTCCTTTTCCTGTTATATGGTAAATCCAGAACGGCTGTGTCTCTAAATGTAGCCAATAAAGGATTTTTTAAAAATTACAACCTAATTGTAAAAGCTTGCTTATTGCTCACACATTGGTGTGGATTAATTAGCATAATTATTCTTGTGTATATAACCACTGCATAAAATGTCCCCAACAGCTCAAAAAGCAATCAGCCACATAACACCTTGTAAACAATTTTCATGTACAAGCTAGGTATACTTTTTTGCATGGCTATCAGAAAAACAACCAAAAATGTGTCACTTTAGATTTCACTTCTTGAAAGGGGAGAGAAATTTTGATACAGTCCTACCTTAACTTGGCACTCATTTGTCAATATGGATTATTGGGTGTTTGAATAAATAAGGAGTTACTTTTTAGCCACAATTGAACATCACTGTGGCTAATGTTAAATGGAAATAGTACATAGACAGCTGGTTGTAGAGTAAGGTCTCTTGCCCTGTTTTTTTTTTTTTTAATCTCTGTGGATTTATCTTTTTTTCATTATAATTTCCTGGAAAGGGCATCTTTTCTCTAATGCATTAGGACAGAAGTTAAGTTTGGTGAGTGCCTATGGAGATTCATTGCCATGTAATTGTGCCTTGAAAAGTCGGGCCGCTCAGTTTCTAATTCCTAGGAAAGCTAAGTGTAACCATGATGGATAAAGCCTTGGAAATGAAGTGACAGAAATACCAATTATAAAAAAATAATTCTTCATATTTAATATGTTGCCTCAAATGTTTAAAATACTAGACTAAAAAAAAAACTTTCATTGAAAGGATCCTTTTCTGTTTTCCTTAAAACAGTTATGTATGACAAATAACGTAAGACTCACATGATCATTGGATTTATGAAGATGTCAAATCCTTAACATAAGTCACAACCGATCATAAATAATAGAGTACTTTAAAAGTGTCCTGTCTTAAAGTTTTAAAGTAAATTGCCTTCTTTCTCTTTCTCTATCAATGAATCTCTGGTTGTTTTTTTTTAAATTGCTTAGAATTGAATTTTAGATAAAAATGAAAATATTTATTTTTTTACTTAATAGAATATCAGAGGAAAATTATTATCAAATATATACATACCTAGCATAAAGAATATATAGTGATAAAAGGATGCACATGTAGCTAAATATGATATTTTGATATTTGGAACAGGTGGACCTTTCAAAAAAAGGTTCCTAATTATTCCTATACTGTTGAAATTATTTTAATTTTGCATCTCAGCAGATATATTTGTATGCTGGAAACAGGTGCTCATCAAAAGATGATGATAAAGAGACATTGCAGTCGGGGCTTGGAGCTTAGCCCGCATGGTGTGATGACAGATAAATTAGAAAAATCCTGCTAAACATCTCTACACTTCAGAAGGAGATTACACCTTTTTAAAAAGGCAAAACATGTGGTTCAATTACTTATTGTCTTGGCATGTGGTTCTGATGAAAGACGGAGTCTTAAACATCAATAGAGCTAAACTAACATCCCAGATGGGTTTCAGAAGAGGGACTCCTGCAGCAATCCACCTGCACAAAAAGCAACTGAGGAAAAAAATTAAAGAAATGCTTTCGTTTCCCCTCCTCTGTTTAATTCATTTCTTTATATTAAATGACCATTTAATGAATAACATGTGTTTTAGGAGAAAAATGTACGACCAAAGAACTTTTACTTATATGCATTTTCTAGAAGATCCAAAAGGCAATGCGGCAAGTTTTGCAGCTCTTTGAGGGCCTGTGTGCCTGTCTGACACATAATTGCTAAGCCCAGAAGAGAAAAGGTAACATACACCTACAGAAAGCACTGGGTTCCATTGATAACTCTCTGAGTGACCTTGAGTAAAACATAGAACTTCTTTGTGTCTCAGATTCTTCAACTGTACGGTACTGAATTGATGCCTTTTGGTCTCATGGTGCTATGATGCGAATATAATTTCTACTTCAGTAATAATGCATATGTTGTGAATGTCACTAAGGGACAAATAACACAAACAGTAGTTCAGTGGAGATCAGAAATTCTCTGCAAGCTATTTCTTCTTCCAGAAAGGATTTGAGTACCCCAGCTATTTTTCAGATGTTTCCTACCAACATAAGGTAGCCAAGATGGGGGGGGGGGGGGGGAGGGGTAAGAAGACGTGAGAGAATAGAAATAAGGAAAGTAAAAGAAGAATATTATGGCTTACTCATCCAATGTATATACTAGACAATTCTATACCAATTGCATACTGAATCCAAGTAAAAATTATGAAAGGTAGCTATTACTAATTCGTCATATAAACCAATCCACTGGTGTCAAGTCAATTCCAGCTCATGAGTACTCCATCAGTATAAGACTAGAACTGTGCTCCATAAGGTTTTTAATGGCTGATTTTTCAGAAATAGATCATCAGACATTTCTTCCAAGGTGCCTCTGGGTGGACTTAGACCTGTAACCTCTTAGTTGGCAACCAAACATATTAACTATTTGTACCACCCAGGAACTCAAATCCATTACATGGTAGAGGTGGTGGTATGCCATGTAGTTGGTTCCAATTCATATTAACCCTGCATAGGGTTAGAGGAAGAGCCCCCAACGAGATGGATAGGCCAGGTGGCATCATTGATTACGTCATGTGTGGCAGTGGTAGTGAGGTTGGCCCAGGATCTGACATTGTTTCATTCTGCTGTGCATGGGGTCGCTATGAATCGGTTCTGATTTGATGGCACCTGACAACAACAACAGGGTTTCCAAGGCTATAAATCTTTACAGGAGCAGAAAGTCTCAGTTTTCTTCCATGAAATGGCTGGTAGTTTCAAATTGCTGACCTTGAGGTTAACAGCCCGACTCAAAACCACTATGCCAACAAACTATAAATATATGAAAGTTTAAAATTATATAAATAATTATCAGCAGCACCTATTGAGCTAATACCATGCTAAGCACTTTTCTCTGCATTCAGTCATTAGCAGGAATGCTATACAGTAGATTCAGATATGCCATTTCATTGCCAAAACAACCCCTATCTTTTAAGCAACCATTATGAGTTCTGCATTGTGTTTATGAGCTTTCCAAAGCTTTATCTTTTTTACCTCAGGATAATCTTAAGACAGTTAGATGACATTGATGTCTGTTTTACAAATGAAGAAACTGAGATTTACAGAGGCAGGATAATTTGCCCAAGGTCTAAGAGTAAATAAAAGATCTAGCTGAGAAGTCAGGGTAAGAACTTTTAAGCACTGCAGTAAACTACTGTTAATGGCTCAAAGAAATGGCCTAATTTAAGGTCCCAAAGTTACATACATTCTGACTCACAGAGACCCTATGTACAACAGAATAAAACATTTCCTGGTTTTGTGCCATCCTCACAATTGATGTTACATTGAGCAAATGACTGCTGCAGCCATGCCAATCCAGCTCGCTGGGGTCATCCTCTTTTTCGCTGACCCTCTGCTTTACCAAACATGATACCCTTCTCCAAGGACTGGTTCCTCCTGATAATATGCCCGGGGTATGCCAGATGAAGTCTTAACACCCTGGCTCCCAACAAGCATTCTGGCTGCACCGCCTCTAACACTGATTTGTTTCTTCTTCTAGCAATCCATGATACTTTCTTCTCCAACACCATAATTCAAATGCATTGATTCATCTACTGTCTTCCTTTTTTTTCACTGTTCAACTTTCACATGCATGTGAGGTGACTGAAAATACCATGGCTTGGCTCAGGTGCACCTCAGTCCTCAAACTATTTATACTCTTTGAAATTTTAAAGAGGACTTTTGCAGCAGACTTGCCTAGTGCAATACATCATATGATTTCTTGAATGTTGCTTTTCTGAGTATTGATGGCTGATTCAAACAAAATGAAGTCTTTGACAACTTCAATTCTTTCTCCATTTATCATTTTATTTAGTGAGATACTTGTGAAGATTTTTGTTTTCTTTACATTGAGGTGCAATCCATACTATAGTCATTGATCTTCATCAGTATTTTAAGTCCTCTTTGTTTCCAGCAAGCAAGACTGTATCATCTGCATATCACAGGTTGTTAATGAGTCTTCTTCCAATAGATCCTGATCCTACATTCTTTTCCATATTATGCAGCTTCTCAGATTATTTGCTCAGCATACAGATAGAATAAATAGGGTGAAAGGCTACAACCTTGGCACACACCTTTCCTAATTTCAAGCCACTTCATAGCCCCTTGTTCTGTTCTAACTGCCTCTTGGTCTATGTATGTATAGGTGCTTCATAAGTACAATGAAGTGTTTTGTCCTATCCATTCTTCACAATGTTATGTATAGATTATCATGGTGCTTTTGCATAATCAATAAAGCACAAAAAAACATCTTGTTGGTATTCTCTGCTTTCAAGTATCTTCTGAATACTAGTTCCAAGTATCTTCTGAATCCTGCTTGAACTTCTGGCAGTTCCCTGAAGATGTATTATTGCAACTGCTTTTAAATTATCTTCAGCAAAAATTTACTTATATGTAGTATTAATGATATTGTTCAATGATTTCCACCTCTTTTTGGAATGGGATACAAATATGGATCTCTTACAATCAGTTGTCCAGGTAGCTGTCTCCCAAATTTCTTGGCATAGATGAGTGAGTGTCGCCAGTACTTCATCAGTTTGTTAAAAGACTTTAATTTGTATTCTGTTAATTCCTGGAGCTTTGTTTTTCACCAAGGTCATCAGGGCAGCTTGGACTGCTTCCTTCAGTACCATTGGTTCTTGATTATATGCTGCCTCTTGAAATGGCTGAATATTGACCATTCCTTTTTGGTACAATGACTGTGTATTCCTTCCATCTTCTTTTGTTGCTTTCTGCAGCATTAAATATTTTGCAAAGAATCCTCAATGTTGAAAGTCAAGACTTAAAACTTTTACTTCAGTTCTTTCACCTTGTAAATGCTGAACATGTTCTTCCCTTTTGGTTTTCTAACTTCTAGTCTTTGCACATTTCATTATAATATTTTACTTTTGCCTTCTTGACTGCCCTTTGAAATTTTCTGTTCATCTCTCTTCCTCATTTCTCCTGTTTGCTTTAGCTTCCCTACACTCACAAACAAGTTTCAAGTCTCTTCTAGCAAACATTTTTGCCTTTTATTTCTTTTCCATCTTTTTAATGACCTTTTGCTTTTTTACTATATGATGTTCTTGATGTTATCCCACAGCTCTTCTGATCTTTGATCATTAGTGTCTAATGCATTAAATCTGCTCTTGAAATGTTCTAAATTCAGATGGGATATATTCAAGGTCATATTTTGACTCTTGTGGACTTGTTTTAATTTTCTTCAGTTTCAGCCTGGACTTGCATATGAGCAATTGATGGTTTGATCTACAGTATGTCCCCTGGCCTTGTGTGGGTGAGATACTGAGCTTTTCCAGTGTCTTCCCACAGATTTGATTCCTGTGTATTTGATCTGGAGAGGTTCATGAGTACAGTCACCTTTTATGTTGTTTTTAAAAAGGTATTTGCAATGAGCAAGTCATTGGTCTTGAAAAATTCTATCATGGGATCACCAGCATCATTTCTACCACCAAGGACATATTTTCCAAATACTGATCTTTCCTCTTTGTTTCCAACTTTCACATTCCAATCACTGGTAGTTATCAATGTTTTGTGACTGCATGTTTGATCGATTTCAGACTTGGTAGAATTCTTCAATTTCATCATCACTGGCATTAGTGGTTGGTGCATAAATTAACTAGTCTTGTTTTGTTGTTGTTTTTAAGTGTCATTGAGTCATTTCCAACTCATAGCGACCTTCTACAGGGTTTCTGAGAAGCAGCTGGTGAATTTGAAACCTTGCAGTTCAACATGATCCTGTGGTCCAATGCTTATCCTACAGCACCATATAAGGACTCTGGTCTTCAGTGTATGTTATCCTATCACAGACAGTATTGGATTTCAGGATAAGTCTTGAAATAGTCTTTTTAATGATACATGCAATGCTATTCCTCTTTAATTTGATGTTCCCCACAAAGTAAGCTGTACAATTTTGTGATTCAATATGGCCAATAACAGTCCATTTCAGCTCACTAATGCCTAGATATGGATCTTGATGCATTCCATTTCATTTTTTCACAAATTCCAATGTTCCTAGACTCATACTTTGTATTTCTATGTTCCAGTTATTAGTGGATGTTTGCAGCTGTTTTTCATTTTGAGTTGTGCCTCATCAGCAAAAGAAGATCCCAAAAGTTTTACTCCATTTTCAATCATTTATGGTCAACTCTGTTTTGATGAGATGCTTCTTCACTAGTCATATTTTGAGTGCCTTCCAACCTGAGGGGCTCATACTCCTGCACTTTATATGACTATGTTCTGATACTATTCATGTTTTAATCTTCTGGTACCATATCTGATAATGTTCCATTGCTCTTCATTAGGTTTTCTGTGGCTAACCATTGAGAAGTAGTCTGTCTCTCCTTCCTCCTAGTTTATCTTAGTCTGGAAGCTCAGTTGAAACTTGTCCACCATGGGTGACATTTAAAATACTGGTGGCATCAGCATCACAGCAAAACACAAGCCCCCACAGTATGGCAAACTGGTAGACTAGTGGAAGCTACCTAGGGACATTTCTTTGGGTTTGTTTTTTCTTCAGTGCTGTAGATTAACATGTAGAACAGTTTCTGGCATGGTGATCAATAAGTATCTGTTGAATTAATAAATAAAAACTCACCAAAATATTCATAATGATGATCGCTAAGTTATGATTATGGGTGTTTTTGTTTTCTTTATACTGCATTTTCCAAATATTCTATGTGCATTTATTTAAAATAGCAAAAAAAGAGTATGTTTTAAAAACAATTATAGGACTTTCTCTATTTGCCACAAGCCCTGTTAACTCACTACAGCTAGCAAAAAACATACAATAGGGTGCTTCCAAAAGTTCATGGAAAAAGTCTATTGCCTTCATATTCAATTTTCCATGAATTTTCTGAAGCCCTCTCATAATTTGAAGGGTTCAGAGATCCTTCCAATTAAGAACCCTATTGATTATTTCCCAGTTGTTTGAACCATTAAAATTTTCACCATTATGACTACAGTTGCACATACTTACACATAAAGCTCTGCCCACATTTTCAGTTATACCATTACAGTGGATTTCCAAAAGTGGAAACTCAAGGTTGAGGAATGTGAACTTGTTCTCAGGTTTCAGCTCCTTTAGCTATTGGTCTGTTATGTGTCCTTTCACATTTCTATTAGGGTTTTGTTTTTGTTTTGTTTTTTCTGCGGAGGGAGCAGTTGGTTGGTTGGTTGTTTTGTTTACTGACATTTCTGTAGGTTTTGATACAATACCAAATGTCCATATTATTACTTGTACATCAGGGTTTGTGATTGCTTTATCTTCTTTGAGTTTTCATGAATATAAATTGAACTCCTTTGTCCCACTTAGCTTCTTGCCTACTTTGTCCTATAGAATCGCAATGACTCAGAACCACCTCAATGGAAGTGAGTATTTTTGTTGCTGTTGTTTTTTGCCTTGAATTTTACATTTTCTGGAATTAATATTGACATCACTGTTCTCTTTCTATTTCTATCTACTGTCGTGTCTGTACAGGTGAGCTTTTTGCTATCAATGAAGTTGGCTTTTGGATATAGAAATGTATATTATTGGCTTTATTTAGGGTTTTAAATTTTGTATTCCATTTTATAAGGTATACATTTTTAAATCTAGGTTTTTCCTTATGCTTTGTAGTTGAACTTACAGAATTTGTAATTCTACTTCTAAGTTTGGCAGATTTTAGCACTCATTTTGAGAGGCTATTGGTAGTTTGATACCATTTACAGATAATTAAATACCTTCAAATATTTAACATTGTGTTTATATATTTGACTGCATTTCTTAAAGTACTTTGTCTAAATTAATAAATCTAACCTTCCTAACTACAAACATACCTACATACTCTTATATAGCCAATGTTTACATTTACAAATATAATTGCCTTAGTAATTTTGGGTGGCCCTTATTATGTTTACATTTTTGTTAGATTTCAACTTAAAATTTAACAAAATTTAGAACCTGATTCAATTTAACATATTAATTCAAATTTAGAAATTTAGCATGTTTAAATTGGAGTTACAAGTCTGTCATAAACAAAAATTAATGTATTTTGACCAAGTAGACTCTCATAAGGTAGATTATGAGTAGATTCCCAGTCATAGTGCCCCTGCATAGGGTTTCTGAGGCTGTAAATCTTTGTGAGCAGAAAGCCAAATCATTCTACTGAGAGGCTGTTGGGTTTGAACTGCCGACCATGTGGTTAGTTCTATAGTGCTCAGCCTACAGCACTCCCAGGGCTCCTAACTAGACCCTCACAGCTAAATTAATTTCTACATTCCAAGTGTGTAAGATACTATATATGCACAGATACTGTCTTATCAAAGGAGGTTTGGTAGCGTAGTGGTTACGAATTGGGCTGCGAACCTCAGGGTTAGCAGTTCAAAACTACCAGCTGTTCCATGGGAGAAAGATAAGGCTTTCTGCTCCCATAAAAAGTTACAGCCTCAGAAACCCTGTACAGGGTCACTATGAGTAGGAACCAACTCCACAGTAGATGACCACCACCATCTTCTTATCACAGATATACATATATGTGCTCATCTATGTGTGTACACACACATGTCAATGTCAATTCAACAGTAACTGTTTAATAAACTTTAGTTTTAGTTCTTTGCACCTTTTCATACTTAATTTAAAATTTTCCCGGTGTTGGAACATAGACCAACTAAAGGAGAGCCGCTACCATGGCTATTCACTTAATTCTAAATGAGGCCGTGATGGGTCAGTGGTAGAAGTCTTACCTTTCATGTGGGTGACCTGGCTTCTATTCTAGCCAATGCCACTTATGCACAGTCCCCTCCATCAGTAGAGGTTTATGTGTTGCTATCATGCTGAATGGAGCACTGGGGGTGCTGTAGGATAAGCAGTAGACTGTTAACCACAAGGTCAGCAGTTCAAACCCACCAAAAGCTCCATCAGAGAAAGATGAGGCTCTTGGATCCCATAAAGACTTACAGCCTGTGAAATTCCATATAGGATCATTACGAGTCAGAACTGACTGGATGGCACTTGACAACAACATCGCTGAATAGATTTCAGTGGAGCTTCCAGACTAAGATGGACCAGAAAGGAAGGCCTGGGAGCATCAGCTAATGAAAACTCTATGAGCCACTACAGTCTGATCCACAAACAATCATGGAGCTAGAACAGGACCAAACTGAATTTTATTCAGCTGGCATGAGATCCTCATGAGTCGGCAGACTTAGTGGTAACTATCCACAACAACCACTGAATCCTAAATCCTTCAGATTGAAAGGTATGACTCATGCATTCTGGCTAACTAGGATTAAGTACAGTCAGAGCTTTTGGCCAGCCATGAGAAACATGACAATGAACATTCCAATGATTTTCCTCTCTGCCCTGATTTCCTGACTACACCTCATTTTTAATGGTATATTGTTGTTGTTGTTGTTGTTGTTAGGTTCCATCAAGTTGGTACCAACTCATAGCCACCCTATGTACAACAGAACAAAACACTGCCCAGTCCTGGGCCAACCTTACAATTGCTGCCACGCTTGAGCCCATTGATGCTGCCACTTTGCCAATCCATCTCACTGGGGGTCTTCCTCTCTTTCTCTGACTCTCTTTCTCTTACCAAACATGATATCCTTCTCGAGAGACTGTTCCCTCGTGACAATATGTCTGAAGTATGAGAGAAGAAGTTTGGCCATCTTGGCCTCCAAGGAGCACTCTGGCTGCACTTCTTCCAAAACAGTCTGTTGGTTCTTTTGGCAGCCCATGGCACTTTCAATATTCTCCTCCAACACCATAACTCAAAGCATCAATTCTTCTACAGTCTTCCTTATTCACTGTCCAGCTTTCACATGCATATGAGGTTATTGAAAATATCATGGCTTGGGTCAGGTGCACCTTAGTCCTTAAGCTGACATCTTTGCTCTTCAACACTTTAAAAAGGTCTTGTGCAGCAGATTTGTCTAATACAATACGTTGTTTGATTTCTTGACTGCTGCTTCCATGAGTGTTGATAGTTAATTCAAGAATAATGAAGTCCTTGATAGCTTCAATCTTTTCTCTGTTGATGACAATGTTGTTTATTGGTCCAGTGGTAAGGATTTTTGTTTTCTTTATATTGAAATGCAATCCATACTGAAGGCTGTGGTCTTTGATCTCCATCAGTAAGTATTTTAAGTCCTCTTCACTTTCAGCAAGTAAGGTTGTATCATCTGCATACTGCAGGTTGTTAATGAGTCTTCTTCTAATCCTGATGTCATGTTTTTCTTCATAGAACCCAGCTTCTCAGATTATTTGCTCAGCATACAGGTTGAATAAGTATGGTGAAAGAATACAACCCTATCATATACCTTTCTTAATTTTAAACCATTCAGTGGTCCCATGTTCTGTTTAAACAACTGCCTCTAGGTCCATGTACAGATTCTTCATGAGCACATTAAGTGTTTCAGAATATTCATACTTCGCAATGTTGTTCATAGCTTGTCATGATCCACACAATCAAAAGCCTTTGCATAGGCTCCAGAGTTACAGCAACTTACAAGCCACCACAGTACAACAAACTGACAGACAAGGGGTGGATGGTAATTTATAGCAACCATTAAAGTTTGTTTAATTAAATTTTAAAAAGGTAAGCCTTGCTGTGCATGTGCTCCACATTCCTGAATTCAATGTTATTGAAATGTTATCTTCTATATTGTTTTAATACCTTTTTTTGATATCATGAACCATTTTAAGGCGCCTAATCCATACCAACAGTGTTTCTCTGCTATTCAGAAGGTTTTCAGTGACTAAATATTTGGAAGTAGTTCCTTACTCCTTCTTCCTAGTCTGTCTTAATCTGGAAGCTCATCTGAAACCTGTCCACCATGGGTCACCCTGCTGGTATTTAAAATACCGGTGGTATAGCTTCCAGAATCACAGCAACTCACAAGTCACCACAGCATGACAAACTGACAGACGAGTGGTAGAAACAAACTCTTACCACCGCTAAGATTCTCTGGTGGTCTCCCATCCAAGTCATAGCCTGGCCAACCCTGCTTACCTTCCAAGATCAGAAGACATTCAGGGAGCTATGCCCCTAGACCGTAGAAAAATTGATGCTTTTGAGTTATGGTGTTGGAGAAGAATATTGAAAGTGCCATGGACTGCCAAAGAACCAACAGATCTGTGTTGGAAGAAGTGTAGCCAGAGTGCTCCTTGGAGGCCAGGATGGCCAAACTTCATCTCTCATACTTGTGTCATATTGTAAAGAAGAACCAGTTGCTGGAGAAGGATATCATGTTTGGTATAGTGGAGGGTCAGAGAAAAAGAGGAAGACCCCCCCCAGTGAGATGGATTGGCAAAGTGGCAGCATCAATGGGCTCAAGCATGGCAACAATTGTTAGGTTGTCCCAGGACCGTGTAGTGTTTGTTCGGTTGTGCATAGGGTCTCTATGAGTCGGTACCAACTCGATGGCACCTAACAACAACAATCCATAATGGTGTGGTGCTATGGGTTAATGTGCCAGACAGCAATGCCATTTGAACTTCAAGGTCGGTGGTTCAAGCTTATCAGCTGATCCTTGGAAACCCTATAGAGGGCCTCTGTGAGTCACAACCAACTCCACAGCACCTACTAACAACAATACATACTGACAAATAACTTTCTAGAAAAGATGTTTCAATTTACATTTTCACCAACCTTGCATGTGGGTACCCAACCCACTGCATTCGCTAACATTGGCTATTGTTTTTAGAACCTTTACCTATTGAATAGATGGAGATGGTATTTGATGACTATTTTCATGTGTTTATCTCAAAAAGAGGAAGTTGTTAGCAACGCTACAATTTCAGTGATCTTTCTCTGGTACAGTTTCAGTCATTCATGAAGAAATATTGGTAAATTGAGTAAGTATAGATTCAGGGTCCTGTCTATAAATGTAACTAATTAATTTCCTCATTGATTCCTTTATAATATTTTTCACAAGGCATTTTCAGGGCATGTAGAGTCAGGAAAAAAAAAAAAAAAAAAGTACAATAGGTGGTGGTTACTTTTAATACCAAGAATCCATGCACTGGCTCTTAGTCATGGAACATTGGTGCAGTGCCACATGAATTCTCATAAAGTAAATAAATTAGTTAATCAGTAAATTAATGTTAATAGAAAACTACAGTCACAATAACTAATTTGTAAAACCTGTGGTACTGGCAAATATTATGATAAGATATATTGGCCTAATGGTGTTCAGCAAATAACTTCTGATTTGCAAAACCAACAAAACAATAGCAATCATTTCCACATGAAAATATTCATATCAGCAATGTTGACTAGAGTGATTGAAAGTCATCCACTTAAAACTAATAAATAAACACACTCATCTCCTTTATAATATTGGATAGTCAGACCCAATTTATCAGTGTTCCTTTGCATTATTCTTGCTCACAAGCAGAAATGACTTTGAATAAAATTTAGCTCACAATTTCCTTGACAAATAGAAGGAGACATATATTCCTACATGAATGATGATGGCAGGAATAGCATTTCAAACAGAAGGAACAGCATGAGCAAACACATGAAAGCAATAGGGATGGAGGTGGGGGGAGCTGGCTAATATCCACTGTTGAAGATTAATGAAGCATTCAATACATCCATTGCCATGGGTAATATCAATCTTATAGCTACTACTACAATATCAGGTCTATCTTTAAGCCAGATTTGGAAAGAATTTCAAAGAGAGAAGAGAAACCATGAAATAAGTTGCCTAGAAATTGTTCAACGGTCATTTAATGAAGACTGTAATATAATTTCACATTGCGAAGGGAAATTCCATATATGTTCTTTCACTTATTTTAAGTGCCAAGCATAGCACTATTTTACAAGCACTTTTGATCATTTATATAGCTGGCATTGATGGAGTTTATGCTAGATATATGCACTATCTGATTTTACCCTTAAAACAATCCTATGAAATAGTCCCTCATATAATCCCAACTTTACAGATGAGAACTTTGAATGATCCAGAGTTTGAACCCAAGCTGTTTGATCTGGAGGCCATACTTTTAACCATTACACAAGATAAGAATGAAGATGGCAACTTTGAACATATCTCAGATACATTTTAGTTTACTATAAAGTCATAAATGTCTAAAACATCTCTGTACTTTGTCATCTGTGTGGCGCTTCACATAGAAAGTGATTATGCTTAAACAAGAACCATTGTTTCCTGTTGTACGCTGGCCCCTCTCCACACAGGATCAAGGTCATCACACTGAATTTGGGGCCTTACAATCACTTCCATTTCATGACCATAAATTGTGATTTCCAAAACACAGAAATATGACTTTATGGTAAAAGCATCGAGAGAGAGAGAGAGAGAATTCTTATTCTAGCACAAATACCTGTAATAATGGCAAAGGAAAAGCAGAAAATTATGGGTAAAGTAAATTGCTTTTTTAAAAAAATATATATAAACAGTATTTTTCCCAAGGTCTTCTCAGTGTAAAAGTCCCTGTTTTAAATCACTAATGTACCTAACCCTCTTTTTAATTTTGTTTTTTTCAGTCCTTTCCCTCCTACTTCATCAAAAGTCAAAGTTAGCAAAACCACTAAAATTAACCACTTTCACATGGCATTATCATTTCTAGTTTCCAGGAGTTATTAAGCAACTCTAACTCCAGACTGACAATGACAAAAGAAGAGGATTAGAGGGCATGATGAATGAGAGACAAAAGATACGGGGGTGGGGGAGAAATGCCACAGAAGTAAAAAATGTCCCACACTAGCAGACAGAGAGCTGGTTTATCTTACTCAACAGAGAGCGCTTCACCTCATAACACTGATGAACCAGTAGAAAGATGGAGAAAGAAAACGAACACATTGTTCATGTCCATCAGAACAAAATTAAGTGTTTTTAATCATTTCAAAAAGTACCCAACCTCAGTTATAATTAAAGAAATGCAAATTAAAAGGTATGATTTCTAACTTATAATTTCACTTTTAGAAACATATACTACAGCTGTATTTGTAGCATTAACAAAAGATTCATGTTCAAGGATATTTACTGCAGCATTGCTTGTAGAAGCAGATCACTGGAAACAACCTGAATGCCCTTTTAGTTTATACCAAGCAATCTTAAAATGCATCTGGAGGGCCACATGAGAAGCTGGTCTATATGGGGATGGGATAGTGAGATCAGGGTAAGGGGAGGATGTGAATTAATTATATTCACTAGATACATTGTGGACTCCTGGTGTGGCACTCTAGGATCAGCACTGGACGCAAACCACAAGGTCAGCAGTTCAAACCCACCAGCTACTCCTCCGAAATCCTATATTGGGTCACTATGAGTTGGAACAGACTTGACAGCACTTAACAACAACAAAAACATATATGTTGTGGTAGTTTTGATTTTTAAAAATAATGTGTGTGCATTTTTTAAAAAAAGATAAATTCACTACGGCAAATTTTAAAGATACTTTTGAAGTTTGGGCATAGAAAACCAAAGAAGAGCAGCCATGACATTTTCAATTTCTGCCACAGAACTGACAGTTCTGAGGATTATAGGGATACTACCAAAAAGATGAGAGAGCAATCTGCAAATAAACTCCAGGATTATATGCTGCATTTGTTGTGCTTGCTCTGTTTTCATATCCTGTGTGACATCTTTCTAAACAAGAAGGACCCAATTTTACCCATTATAATTTTATAAAATAGCACTTCTTTTTGGGATGCCAGAATTTAACTCACGATAACATTTTAAATGAAAGATTTCTATAGTTTCCCTGAGGAAGAAGTTTTATTTAGAAATAGAACAAATCATTTAAGCTACTAAATCGTTATAATCATTAGCATTCTTCAGGCTGTCTTCTGTGGTCAAGAGGACGTTTCTCTTTTCAAAACAGTAGCCTTGGTGAAAGCTGCCATGTCACCTGACACCATATTCTATGTTCATGAATACTCAACTTAAGACAAGTATTTGCCAAACACATTACACAGAAGATCATGGCATTAATTTGGAAACCAAACCATGAAGTCTCACAGTGACCGTGTAGGACAGAATAGGGCTCTCCTACAGTGGCTGGTAAGGAGTTCTGGTAGCGTAGTGGTTATGAATCGGGCTGTGAACCTTAAGGTCAGTAGTTTGAAACTACCAGCTGTTCTGTGGAAGAAAGATGAGGCTTTCTGCTACCGTAAAGATATACAGCCTTGGAAACTCTGTACAGGGTCGCTGTGAGTCGGAACCAACTCCATGGCACATAACAACAGTGGCTAGTGGGTTCAAACCTTTTCCTTAGCAGTTGAGCACTTTAACCACTGCAGCCACCAGGGTTCTTTTAATTTGGAATGGGAAACTGTTTTATGACATCTTTCTAAAGGACTGAAAAAATTGCCTCTAATCCTTTCAGGAATCAAAGAGGCAATAAAGTGAAACTGAGTGCAGAAAGATTCACATTGTAAATCCATTTACTACCAAACCTTGTTTACACAAGGATTTATTCGTGCCAGTAACTAGTCACCAAGCTTAATAGCATGACTTTACCAGAATTTCATTTAAAGAAGCGTCTGATATTTTTCACAAATAGTGTTCAACTGATTAAAGCCTAATTACACACATTGAATTAAAGGTGTGAGCACATAATAAAATGTTCCAGCTAAAAGGGATCTGTGCTGGTGTTTGATTTCCAGCTAGTAATTTGGCTGGGATAAAATGGAAACAAGAAAACAGAACTGTTTAAAAGGTGCAGCTTTATGACAACACGCATTTTTGAACTGAAAAAGGAAATAGATGAATTTATTTTTTTTTTAAAGTGAGACATGCTGAAATCGAAAAGTCTTTTCTATTACTCAACATTTACAACAATAATAATAACAATAATAATAAAAAACTTATTCAGGGCGGCCAACAGCCAGAAAAAAACATATTTCCATTTTAACGCCTTTAGATGATCAAAGCATCAGCTTAATATAATCAGCTGAAATCCATTTACCAGTAAGCGTGCCACTGTGCACAGGGACTGCTTTTTGCTTCCAGCCCTATCTATTCTGGAACAGGTGCTATACTAGTAAATTAATTAGTCTGTGGAGAAGCACCTTGTTCTCCATCTCTGCAGGCCTCTTGTGGGTCAGGGCCTTGAGGACTTCACCATCTGGGCAGAGTTTCCCCCAGAGAAACAATCAAAGCCCACAGATTGCAGCCTACAGAGAAAGGTTCAGATGACAATTAACCTTATTAGGCCTCATTTTTTAACAGTTTATAGTGTGTCAACATGTTGGCTCCATAAATAATCTGCTACATCAACTCAATGAAAAGAAATGTCTTCTCCCCTTGTTAAAAGTTTTAAAACCTTCCAGAAAAGTACCATATTTAAGAGAGCTGATGTCATTTATAAATATCCAAATGTGGGTTTGTTGTGTGTGAGACAGTAGGCTCAGATTTCAAATAAAGTTCATGAAGAAACTATCACCCATTTCTGCTGGATATAAATTCTGGGCGGAAATTCAAGCACTTTTCCAAGTATTTCACATTTTTCTGTCTCAGGTCGAATGCCTCCTACAATTATGTGGTCTTGTAACATTCGGTTAACTTAAGAAAAGGCATGTTTCTTTTAAAAGATTATATTTCTGGTCCTTTTTGCCAACCATAGTTATGCACATATTATCCAGTTATCTTGGGAATACACAATCAAACCAATCAAGACAATTAACATCCACAGCTTGTCACAAAATCAACAGATATTTAAGCCCACACTTTTAATCAGAGTAAGCTTAATTAAACACTTCACAAATGACTTTGCAGCCTGGAACAAAAAAATGTCCAGGGTGGGTTTTTTTTGTTGTTGTTGTTTTAAGTCTATAAGAATTATTTAAAAGAGCAATTACTAACAGATTGCCACAAAGATTCTTGTGAGAAGACTCCAAGATTTATTATTTATGTTCTGTTCCTTAATTATTGACTGAGTACTGTCCCTCCGCCCCATCCCTTTAATTCTACAATATAATTCAAAGTTCAGGTTTTAAACTTGGGGAAAGATTCCCTCCCTGTCAGCCTCTCTTTTGCAGCTTCCTTAGACAGCTACAGTGGGGGCTCCAGAGTCACCACTGGGTTAATGATGTGTTTGGATGCTCACTGACAGTGTGAGCAGCTTTGTCTTCTTGAAGATCCCCTGTGTTGTTCACGTGTACATTGAAAATATTTGCAAACTTGAACTGTTTGACGTTAAAGCCTAGGAACTTATTTGATTCTGCCTAAAGATAGTACTGAGGGATTAGAACTTTGAAAGGCAAAAGAACTTCTCATAAAACGTAGCTTTTATAATTAAAAAAAAAAAGCACCAGAGTCAGTACTGCTATTCTTATTAAATAAACTTCCACTGAGGTTACCTTTGAGATTACCCCAGTCACCGAATAGTGCTTTATTATTATTATTATTATATAAATGTAAAAATGAAATTTGAGACTTAATGACAATTTCATTTGCCCTTCTAGTTCTAGTCATAGAAAATTTAAAAAGGAAGCCCAAAGGAATTAATTTAATGTATATCAGCATTCTTATTAAGTATATATACCCTTTTGCTACTAAATACGTATTTGCCATCTAGCTTGCATCTAGTCTTATTACAATTTTTAAAAATCCATTATTTACTATCATGAGCATACATTTGCAAACATAGTTGTGAGGTTACGTTCAGAGTCATTCAATACCAGAAGTTGAAAGAACTTGAAGCTAGGAGTAGACCATAAAGTTAAAATATCTATCTTGGTATTGAAGAAAAACGTCAAAAACAGCCTCTGACAAAACAGTGCCCTCTAGTGGATATACAGACACCAGGAGTCAAAGCAAATCATTCATATGAAGTGGGGTCAGGACCTGGGAATCTGGGTGCATGTCTTACTTTTACTGAAACACTAAGGAAAAGAAGAAAAGCATCTGGAGTGATCTCAGAGATAGATAGGTCAGGCCTCATTCATATAGTATGTATTGAGGGTCGACAATGTGACAACCCTGTACTGAATGTGTTGTTGTTGTTAGGTGCCATCGAGTTGGTACCGACTCATAGCAACCTTAATGCACAGCAGAACAAAACACTGCCGGATCCTGTGCCAACCTCACGATGCTGTTGCTACTTGAGTGCTGAATGTAGCTAATATAAATGATCAAGAGTGCTTGCCCTCAAGCTGCTCATTTGTGTTGTTGTTAACAACGAGTCATCCAAACACTGAGGTAGTTCTTAAGTACTTATGATAGTTTGATAGGCCTACCTAAAAATCATCTATCAAAGCAAGATGAAGGCAAAGCCAGATAAACTGTGTTCTCATAATTCAGTACCTTTTTACATTATTATCATTTGGAAAGAGCTAAAGATCTTGATTAATCTTCACTGTGTATTTGTGTGTATGTGTATGTTTAGGGTGGGAGAGGTAGTGGGAGTTGAGGGGTATTTCAGCATCCACTATGCTCCTAAGACACACTTTTTTCTCAAAGGTAATCCCATGGGCTTCTTGGCAGAAGTAATCTAAGAGCCTTATGGTGGGTGGGATTCAGTGGATCCGTTTCAAACTTGCAACTATGCCGATCACACTAACAAACATAACATGATGACTATGCTCTTCAGTGTTACCAGTTCTTCAACTCTACTTTTACCTATAAAGCATATTGTAGTATGTACTTTGGTGCAGCATTGCATACACATATGTTTTAATAGATGAAAGTCATAGATGCCTGTGGTATTACTAGGCCTATGGAAGCAATGGAGTTGTTTTGGTGAACAATCAAAAGAGACACAGATTCAAGAAAGTCAGATGAAAACAAAATGATGAATGCACTTAGTAAAAGTTTCCTTTATGATCCTCCATGATAAACTTTTTTTTTTTAATCCCCTACAATAGTTCTTCTTCCCATGTGGTTCCACTGATCCTTATACATATTTCCATCATAAAACATGTTGTTCTTGCTGAGTCCGTTATGCAGAGGGGTGTTATGCACCCCTCTGCATAACAAAATGAGACAGCACTGCCCATTCTTGCACCATCCTCACAATAGTTATATTTGAGGCCATTGTTGCTGCCACTCTGTCAATCCACCTCATTGGGGGGTCTTCCTCTTTTTCACTGACCCTCCCCTTTATCAAGCATATTACTCTAGAATGTACTTTGTTTATATACCTGTCACCATATAGAAGACACATTTCTCAAACCTCCTTGAAACCAATGGCCATGTTAATTATCATCATATTCCCAGGCTCCCATTGTTCCTAGAATAATGCCCAGAACAAATAGTCATTAAATTAATATTTACTGGTTGAATTACTATTCAAAATACATAACACTTTGAAGGAAATGTACCATTACCCAGAATTCACTGGCTAAGCAGTGTAGGAAGATAGACAATTTACATATAAGAAAATTTAAATATGAAATTATCAAATGAAAAAATTATACCCTTGCGAACCAAAAGACCTGATTAAAGTCAATTAAAAACTTACTGAATAAGAAAAAAAATAAATGAAAAACAAGAAGACTCAATGTTGGCAGGACTGTGGGAAACCTGGCACATCCAAACATGTACATTACTATGAAAATATGGTTTTGTTTTGGAGAAAGACAACCTAAATAGTCCTTCTTCAGACCACTGGTTTAGTTGATATTTTAAAGGAAGAATCCAAAAGGATAAGAAGTAATGAGCACCAGGTGCTCTTCTTAATATGTTTCAGAGTACCAAAAACAAAGGAAGAAAATATAGAAAAAGGACAGGAAAAAGGAATGAAAGTAGGAAAGATATTATAAATTCTTTAAAGAGAAAGAGAGCAAGAAAGCAAGCAAAGAAGGAAAGGAAATGGAGATAAGGAATGACAAAATGGTCATTGCCCAAGAATTGAACAAAAGATCAATGCCCAAGAATAAAGAAATAGGTAAACTGGCAATACAACATAAGGAGATACACTGTAAAATGAACAAAAATACAAATGTATATTGAATACATGCATAGAGGAAATGTAATATGCAGTATTTATTGAATACTATGGTTCAGCCACTGTGCTAGACTATCACTACATTTAATCTTCACAGTCCTGAAAGACTGGTTATTTTGCCCACGGTCTCATAGCTGAAAAATGGCAAAATAACCTTTTCTAAAATATTAAAATAGCCAGTAACCATCACTGAAAAAAGTATACGTTCTATATCAAAATAAAAATTTCAAGAATACACACAATTAGAATTCACTATCTATTTTAAATTCCATCTACTAGGAAGGATAAATATTAATTACAGCTTCTGATTTGGTTGGAGTCTTGTTCATAGTTGGGAAAAAAAAGAGATGGGGACCACTATAGAAAATAAATGAGTTTGACAAAGAAAAATATTTCTACCCACCTATATGAATTTGTATTTTTGGTGGGGGAAAGACCAACAGATAGAAGTCCCAAACTGTCTCAATTAACCTCTGATCATAGCATGAGGTGAAGGGGGATCATACAAATGGAGAATATTTAAATATTCTCTCTGCATAAAGCTGTTTAGCTGCTGGAATCATTTCCTCTCACTGTCCCTGAGCTAAAGAAGTAGATCGATCAGCAGGGGAGGTGAACAGATGCAGCTGGAGAGGAGACAGGCCCAAGGGAATCACATGTGAGCGGCTGTGGGGGATAAGACAAGACAGAAGAGAGTTTACAGAAGCAGCTGGAAGGACAGTGCAACAGAGGGAAGGAACTCAGCAAGACAAAAGCCAGTGACAAGATGCACCCAGAGAAGCTCACAACTCAGAAGAGTAACGGAAGACACTTATTCCATAGGGCACTTAAGTCATTTCCATTTTTCCATCATAGTTAGTCTGAACATTTAAACCACATGTTAATCTTCCATTTGGCCTTTGTGGGCATTTATGGCCTTAATAATCAAAGCTCATTCTAGATCCCTATTCCTGTAGCAGTTTCTCTCCTGTTGTCGTCTCATTTTCCAAAGAGTAATATCTATATTAGGCTTTGACCACGAAAGGTGTCAGTATTCTTTGTCTAAGTGGCATTAGAGACTCACTCTTCATCTCTTCCGTCCACCAACAAGGTGAATGCTGCCTTCTGCTTCCTGCCATTTAGTAAAATCCAAATAACGAAGAGTCAGAGTTCTGGAGGAAAGTGAGTCCCTGGGCAAGAGGTAGATCAGATCACATTGAACAAATAACTGAATGACAAATTAACACTCTCTAGACAGCCTTTAAAAATCTCCCAGTCATCTGGGATAGCTGAATGCTCTGTATTTTTAGAAATCATTGTTTATAGTACACATTTATTTATTATTAATGTTCTAAATAAGCAAACAACAAAAACACCCCTTATAGGAATACTCATCCATCCCACCCCTTGGATATCATTGATAATGATAGAGTCCCTTGTATTAATTTCAAGTTTTGAAGCTGAAATTTCAGAGAATGCTTTTGCATGCTCTAAGTACCATAAATCCAAAATATTCTTTAGCATAATTATTATCTGCACACATATATGCATTTTATTAAAGACCACTCTTGGTTACACAATCTTGAGTGTCTGGCTTTTCTAATTTCTGATAGACCCTTCAGCACCTAGGACAGTGCTTGAAGAACTACCTGGTAGGAGTTGAGGGTGAGGACTCCATGGCAGCATGCTTTGCATATTTCAGGAGAATGTCCAAAGTCTAAAGGTTGTAGGCAAAAGATAAAACGACCATCTCAAAATCTTAGTGCAAAAAATTATGACAGTCTATTTTTTAATCATAGGATTGTTTTTTTTTTTTGTTTGTTTGTTTTCCTAAAAATAAGTACCAGTTAATTTTTCAGAGCAGCTTGTTCCGAAGTATTTTATATGAATATGCCATTACTTTCCCTTTCTTCCCTGTCTACTAAGGTTATTAACATTCTCTCCTTTTACAAATAGTAAATGTAAAACCTACAAAGAGGGAAATAAGAACAGAGAAGGAAATTAATATTGATGGAGCATTTAAAATGTACTTGACAATGTATGAAGTACTTTCTTAACATTATAATAGGTTTGAGAAATAGATATTCTTTTCTAGATGAAGAAACTGGGGTTCAGAAAGCTTAAATAAGCAACTAACCCAAGAAGCCCAGATGATCCAAGAAATTCCATTACCATTATCCACGACTTCTAATTATGAGTGAAGGTGTGTTGATGCATACATGAAGTCTGCCTTCCTTTCTCTCTGTCGCTCTCTCTCTCTCTCACACACACACACACAGTCACACTTAAAATGGGAACTACAGCAAAATGTTGAAAGCTGAGAGCAACACATATTTTCTGGATGGCAACAATAATCACAGAAATATTGATTATTGCTGGAAAATTAGACTCAGAAACTGCTGTATGGTAAGTCTAAAAGCTTAGCTTTTAGAAGGAGGCCTACAGATAGGTTTCAGTGTAAAGCACACATTGCACTAAAATTTATTTTCCTGACTTTTCCAAGCAGTTACCAAACTCTTCCTTTGTACTACTCACAATTTGTATTTGATATCAATTAAGCCTTTAGGAGCCTGAGTAGCACAGTGGGTAAAGCACTTGGCTGCTAATGAAAGGACAGTGGTTTGAACTCACCCTCTCCATGGGATACAAATGTAGATGGTCTGTGGTAGTTCTGCTCTGTCCTTTAGGGTTCCTATGAGCCAGAATCGACTCAACAACAATGGGTTTTTTATACTTTTTCCTTTGTTGGGTAGTATCTCCAAAAATTTCAAAGCTAGAGTTCACATATTCTTCAAACACTTGAAAATGCATGCAAAATTGTGCATCATTCAGGTAAAGATGTTTCATAATACTCTTCAGACTTTCAAGTCTTTTTTTTTTTTTTAATCATAGCTTATGAGTGTATTTTATGAAAAAAATTTTCATCCAGCATACCATTTTAGACTATTTGTATACACATAAACAAGAGATTAAAGACAATGAACATAAACGGAATGAAAGGAAACAGAATAAACTGACTCAGGTTTGATATGGTCACGTGAGAGAGGAGGAAATTCCCTTCTGAAAATGACAGTGCAGTATATGTGGGGATCTTCTGGGTGGTGGGGTGGGAGGTGGGATGTGACAAAGAGCTGGATGGCTGGGCTTCATCAAGGTCACTTTAGACCCACATTCCACCGGGTTGTCCACCACACATCCACACAAAGCTCTGTATTTTGGACCTCCTTTTTCCCCCTGAGTCACATCTCTGAAAAATTGAGAGCCAGTGACTAGACTCTGAGATCAATCCCTGTGCCTTCTCTGGTTAGCATAATTTTTGACCCTCAATAAATGTCTGGCCTATAAATGAGTGAACAGTGTCCAGTGGGAAGCTGGAAAGAAGAGTTCCGTAGACATTAAATAATTTCCTCTTAACAATGTTTTAGCCTTATAGTGAAAGGATATGCCTTCTTCCTAGGTTCTAATCTGTGCTATACCAATTACTAGATGGTGACCTTGGTCCAGTCACTTAACTTTCTAAGCCTCAGTTTCCTCACCTCTAAAGCAGAGCTACAGAACATCACTGTTGTTGTTGGGTGCCCAAGAGTTGGTTCCAGCTTACAGTGACTGTATATTATGGAACAGAACTACTGCATAGGGTTGTCTAGGCTACTGTCTTTGTGGAAGTACATCACCAGGTCATTTCTCCCCTTGTGGGTTTGAACCACTGGCCTGTCATTAGCACCTGAACACTGAACCATTGCACCACCTGGGCTCCTATAATAATGTTGTTATTGTTAGGTACTGTCAAATTGGGTCCAACTAATAGTGAACCTTTACAGGGTCTCCAAAGGAGCTCTGGTAGTGTAGTGGTTACGAATCAGGCTGCTAACCTCAGGGTCAGCAGTTCGAAACTACCAGCTGTTCCATGGAAGAAAGATAAGGTTTTTCTGCTCGCGTAAAGATTTACAGCCTCGGAAACCCTGTGCAGGGTCGCTGAGTCAGAACTGACTCCACAGCACATAACAACAACAGCAACAATAGGGTCTCCAAGGCTGTAAATCTTTACAGGAACAGAAAGCCTCATCTTTCCTCTGCAGATTGGCTGGTTGGTTTGAACCACCAACCTTGTGGCTAGCAGACTAGTGCTTATCCTACAATACCTCCAGTGCACCTTATAATTATGTTGTTGTTGTCAAGTGCCATTGAATTGGTTCCAATTCATAGCAGCCCTGCATAGGGTTTTTGAAGAGCAGTTGGTGGGTTTGAACTGCCTAATTTGAGTTCACAGTCTAGTGCCAATCCTACAGTGCCACACCATAAATCCAATAACAATAATGTTGTTGTTAAGTGCCGTGGAGTCAGTTCCGACCCATAGCGACCCTGTACAGGGTTTCCGAGGCTGTAAATCTTTACGGGAGCAGAACGCCTCATCTTTCTCCTGCGGAGCGGCTGGTAGTTTCAAACTGCTGGCCTTAAGGTTCGCAGCCCGATTTGTAACCACTACGCTACCAGAGTTAGAACCTACGTAATATGGTTGTTGTACACATGTAATGAGATGTGTTAAAGTGCCTGGCACAATGATTGCTATTGATGGTAGTGGTAGTGGTGAATTTCCCAAATTTGTCACCTGCATATATCAAGCATAAGCCCAGATGACAATGTTAACGACGGTAGGGCATCCATTTATCCAACAAGGATTATTTATTAAGCACCCTAGTAAGTAGCATAGTATGAAATTCTCTCCCTGACACACAAATAGAAACAAAAAATCAAAATTAAAGTGTCATACCTAAACTTGTAAGGAACTCTGTTAGCATACTGGGCTACAAAGTTGCACTGCTAAACACAGGTCAGCAGTTCAAATCTACCAATCACTCCATGGGAAAAAGATGAGACTTTATGCTCCCATAAAGGTTTACAACCTCAGAAACTCTATGTGTGGTTGTTAAGTGCCATCGAGTCAATCCCGACCCATAGCAACCCTGTGTAGGGTTTCTGAAGAGCAGCGGATGAGCTTGAACCACCAACCTTGCAGTACAAATGGCTTTGCAGTCTGGTGCATTAGCCCACAGTGCCACACCAGCACTCTATACAGGGTCATTAAGAGTCGGAACTAGTCCATGACACATAACCACCACCATCATCTGAACTTGTGGGAGCTTGTGGCTGAGAACTTTCTTTTAATGTTCTTTTAATCTCTAAGCCATGTGGTCTATTATATGAACTTTCCTAAAAATACCTTGGGCAGATGGAAACGTGGGGAGGCATTCTTCCAGAAGATCCAGGCTAGTTAGTGTTTTTCCTTTCCCGTCAGTCCTCTCTGGGAGACATGGCTTGGACCTGTCCTTGAAATCAATAAACCATCTTCTTTTGAGAAAGCAATATTTGGACTTTGGAATACTATTTTTGTCTGCAATATGCTGCAAATGCTTTCTTCTTCTGTTGTTCTATTGCGTTTAACTCCAAAACACTCAGGAGTAATTGCACTGGAAATATATAACAGCAAATAAATAAATATTTTGACCAGTTTAAGCAACTTGATGACTGGTAAGGAGAAGCATGAGAGAAATGTGCTCAGTCTACCAGATGATTTTTATGTTTTATTGAATTTTTTTGATCAAATAATTTAATATGGTGATACAGGTCTGGATGCTTGTATGTTTGTGCATAAATATGTGCACAAAGGAAGTGTACCCAAGTTTATACAAATTCATACTGAAGATGGTATGCTCTGGGGCCTAAAACTCAAGAAGCCTATTTGTAAATAATAAACTTAAAGGCAGAAATATGTATAAGCATTACAAAGAAATTCATCTTGTATTAAAGAATCAGAATGTTTCAGAACTATAGTATCTAACAAGGCTGGAATGAGGTGGATTGTGGAGCTGTATTTCTCACTGCAAATGGCCTCTCCATACGGCATTTTGGCTGTTGTCACAGACCTTTCTGCAGTGGGGTAATAATTGATGGCGAGCTGACACACAGCCTGAGGAGAGCTCCATTTCAAGGTCTCCTGGGCCCAGAGATCAGTGTGCTTAAAATATTAGGATTTGATAGAGTTAACACTTGCCCTTGAGCAGATGGTTTTGAACATTCTGTCAACACTGTCAGTGATTACTGCAAACAGATTCTCTGTCCCAGAGGGATTGGAATAAAGTGCTTTCTAGCTCCTGAGTCATCTCAGAGGTGTAAAACATGTCATTTCCAGGGTCTTCTCTCAGCTGTGAGAAGTGCACACATTTCTCACACCACTCAGTCAAAGCCGTGACTTAATCAGAGCCTCTGCCTGGATTGGGGGTGGGGCGAGGACGGACACAGACTTGATGCCAAAGAAACTCAGCCTGAATCTATTTTGTGACACTTTGGGTTTGTGAATTTCTTTTTACAACCTGCCAGAATAAGGGATCAATAGAAATTAGACCCATGCAAAAGAATGTGAAAGGAGAGGGGTATGAGAATGAGGAAGATACTGTGGAAACAAATTGACCTCAAATTTTCAAAGCAAAAATTAACATACACACCAGTATTTTTTTTTTTTTTCAGTCTCAGAAAATTCATTTTGGGGGAAATGTATCTTCAAATGAAAGGTGTGTGAGACCTGGGGACTCCTGAACCCCTGAAAAAGGACATGGCTATGGAGGGAGGGCTAGAAATTAGAGCGAAGTGTCTAGTTGATATGAAGTGAAGGGATATGCACAGGGGCACCCAAACTTGCAGATAGTGCCCATTGGAACTAGCTTCAATGGCTGGATGTAAAGAACCTGACTAGAGAAAGGAAAAGAGGAAAAAAGTTTTTTTTTAAAGAAAACAAGTGTAAATTGCTATAATCTGATGAACTTGACCTATATTTACAGATGTAGTAGCTTAAAATACCAACCAAGAGAGAAAGAATCTTTACAGCAAGGATCATTCCCATCCCCTCTATACACAGGGTTGATAGGGATGGGCAACTTAGACATTGCCTACCTAAAATGGGGGGTGGGTGGCAGGGCTGTAAAGGCACGAAGTGACTGGCTTACAAGTTTTCAAAAGTGAGTTTAGATTCAGAGTTTGCGGGTGAAAGTAGAATCCCCACTGAGTGGTTTTCATCCTCTCTAAACAGGTCTGATGAAAGGAGATGGGGACAAGACTCATGATTCAATAGTGAGTAACTGTTATCATGACTAATTGCAATTGTTGCAACTGTAAAGGTAGAAGTTTTGTAGCAAAAAGGGGTGAGTGGTGGATCTTATAGTCCCAGAGCGGAGGACCCTGGGACCATCAAGGGAGAAGAATGGGAGCAGAACGTAGGACCCTACCCAGAGAAGCAGAGATGGAGGTAGAGACGATAACATGGAGAGATAGAGCAGCTGAGAACTCTAGACTCATGGAGGGAGAGGGGATGTATGCTGGCAGCCAGGGGGCAAGCTTGCAGGTTTTGCCCTTTGGCTGTATGAATGATTGTATATTCCTGAGTGTTTGGGTGCACATCCAAAACAAACAAACAAACAAACACACAAAAAAAAACCCCAGAGGGAATAGAAGCAAATACTGTTGAATGATGAAGCATGCAGGGTATTATAATCATTGCAATGAAACGAATACGATAGGATAAGTGCAAAGCTGATGTTCCTCCATGTAAACTATCACTCAATTCACAATAAAAACTTAAGAAAAAGAAAGGTGTCACCTACTCTTTTTGAGTGACCTGGTTTACAGAATTCAGAAATGAAATAACTTAGATATTCCTGCTCTACAGTGTAGCAAACCAGTAAAACCCGAAAAGAGGGCAGAAAACCTATAGCATCATTCAGGAAGTATTTCCTAAAGTTTTACTGTCTGCCTAGAACTGTATTGTGAGGGATGCCATTCATTACATGAAATGGCCTCTACTCCAAAACTGGCATCACCACAGAGTTCAGAAGGCAAAACCTTTACTCATAGAACCTCTGCTATTGAATGTGGATTTGGAGTCCCTGGATGGTTCAAATGTTAACCATGCTAACTAAAAGGCTGAAGGTTCGAGTCCACCCAAAAACCCTTTGAAAGAACGGCCTGCTGATTTAATTCGAGAAAACCAACCACTGAAAACACTATGGAGCACAGTTACATTCTGACACAAGTGGGGTCACCATGAGTTGAAGTCTACTTGATGGCAACTAGTTTTACCCACACCAACCAAGACTTTCTTAGGAGACAATGACATGGAGGAGAAACACCATCATTGCCAAGCTCTGGAGAAGGCTGCTGAAGATTCTGGCTGCTTGGTCCTGTATGCCAGCTGACCCACAATGAATGAACCCTAGCTGCTGCTTGCCCTGACTTCTAAGGGGAAATGCCTGTCAGAATAGCCAAGACTGATGGGGCCAACAAGAAGAGAGGATATTTTTATTTAAAGGGAGAAATGTGATAAAGACACATCTTAAAGATTTACATATCCAGACCCCAGCATTCATGCTAAAGGTTTATAACCTCCCCCTTCATTATATCATCTAGCTGTGATGCTCTGAACACCTGCACTATGAAATTCTTTTCTTGGATTTTTTTTTCTAATAAGAAAAAATTAACAAAGTAAAATTTGTTGACAGTGTTCACAGTCAACGCAGTGGGTGTTCCACCTATGTGCTGTCACAGTTTTCATGTTCATTTCTGCAGGTGCTAAATACATGCTGACAACAACATATGTTACCAATCTCAAATAGGTTTTTTTCTTTCTTTCTTTTTTTTTTTTTAACTCGTAATTAAGGAGTGCTCACAGCTTGAAAAAAAAAAAAAATACAGGTGAGAGCTGCCTCTGCCTTTTTATATTTCCTCTGCCATTTAGGTAGTTCTTAAATGCAACATACATAGAAAAAAAAAAAAAAAAAACTCTTAAAATTATTATCTATGTAAATAGTATCCATAAGACAAACTTGTAACTCAATGCTTCCTCCACTAGAAAACTCCATTTATTCATTTCATTCTTCTTTCTTTCCTTTTCTTCATTTAATTTTTTTTTCTTTCTCCTTTTACTAATGAGTTTACTCTTTCTGGGAATCACATGGAACCCTGCCCCTCAAGTAGTCCTTTTTATTGTTGTTAAGTGCCATCAAGTCAGTTCAGATCCATAGTGACCCTCTGTAGGGTTTCCAGGGAGTGGCTGGTGAGCTTGTGGTTCAAAACGACTTTGTGTGCAGCACCATAACCCTCAGCGCCACACCAGCTAACCACAAAATCCTAAAAACATTCTCTAAGTGGAATGCAACTTCTTCAATACGTTTGCTACTTTCTGACTGTGTACATGACCACTTACTTTCACAGAATTAAATAATTAGCATGAATCTGTTGTAATTTTATTCCTATCAATTACAAGTACAATTTCTCTTTATTGGTCATTAGGAGACCATAGAATATCACCTGGAGGGCTTGTTAATACACAGTTGGTCAGGTCCCACTCCCAGAATTTATTAGCCAATGGTTTGGGGTTGAGCAGAGAATCTGCATTTCTAACAGGTTCCCAGGTTATGCTGATGCTGTGGGGCCAGAGAGAATACACTCCCAAGAATATACTCCCTGCAGTCATTAATTTCCACAATAGTCCAATTTTGGCTAGGGCAAGGACAAATCCTATTTTGCCAAATTCTGTTCAGGCACAATCACAAAAATCTCATTTGTTTCATACCTGAGTCTTTTTTCACCATTCTTATTCCTGAGATAACAACTGTGAACAACTTCATTCTAATGATCTTCGGAGTACAACCTCTTGGCTCGCCCACAGCTAAAAGGTTCATGCTCATTCAGTCTCCCTCATCTTCTGTCTGCTGTACACAATGCTTTAGGATCTTGTTAGGGCATATTTTTCTAAACTAACATGTCCAGTATTTTAACTCTCTATAAACCAGTTACCTATTCAAAATCTTGTAGTCAGTGATTGGAAAGGAAGATGATACAGTGAACAGACACTGGTTGAGAATCAGATGGACACAGGTTCAGATCTTGCTTTGTCTCTTACTTTAATCAATTTGTTTAATCCTACTGCATCTGTAAAACAGGATGGAGACTCATGAGTAGGTACTCCTTAATTCTAATCCCTGCTCAGCCATTGACATGCAATGTGAACCTGACAGAGTCACATACTTCTTTGTAACTCATTTGTGTCATGATACCATTATCACCTCACAGTGTTGTGCCAGGTAAATGAAGTATTCTATGTAAAGGGCAAAAACCAGCCTCTGATATTTATCTGGTGCATTTTATACATGTTGGCTTCCAATTGTTCAGATCTCCACCTCCTCCATAAAACATTCAGCCTTTTACCTGCTTTTCTTCTGAAAGGGCCCTGAACTCAGCTGTCTCTTTTATTTCTTGATTTCTTACTCATTTTTCCTCATTCATTTCTTACTCCCAAGTTATCTGCTTATGCCCCACCATTCCACAGGTACTTAGAAAATTAGGCATTTCATATAGATTATCTTCTTTAATCAAACCCCTCCAAATTGAAAGGGTTTGTTGAGGCAGTCTCATTTCATAGGTACATCAATGTAGATCTAGCAAAATTAAGTAACTTGCCAAGGAAACACAGCTAACAACTAGGTAACTGAGATTTGAACCCAAGAAGATCTGATGCTCAGCCAATTAATGAAAGACCAATGATCAACTCAATAAAAAATTCTAGGTTCTCATTCCCCTTGGTCTCCCTGGATCATTTAAGGAATGTAATGACCATCTCCCTGAAAGTTTCTTTTCTCTAAATTTACATGTCATACATAGCATTATCCTGTTCTTTAGCTACTTTTTTCTTCTTTTTATATAACATATCCAAATTGTTATTCTAAATGTTCACCTCTCTTCTAATTTACACTCTTATATTTCCAGTAGCCTGCTTAGTCATCTCTGCCTGGATTTGACCAGAAACTCAAAAACAATATGCCCCACCTTTCTAAAAGACCCTAACATAATGTCATATCTCATCAACAACCAGGCCAATGAAAATTACAGATACCACTATGTCCTTTCCCCTTTTCTCAGAATTAAATAGAACACTGGCATTAATCTCTTTTTGAATAAGACATTTCAATATAAACTTTTCTGTGCTCTATTTTTCTTGTTTTAAGGAACCATATAGAAAAATATCTTCTAATCAATGAAAATATCATTAATTCTCATTATTCATAGGTTCTGTATTTGGAAATTCACCTAGAGGAGAAAATTTATTTGCAACCCCCAAATCAATTCCTTTACTTCTTTAGGAGTCATTTGCAGGTATGTGCATGCAACAACACAAACCTGTTGCTGAAGAATCAGTTCCACTCATGGTGATCCATATATGTCAGAGTAGAACTGTGCCCCACAGGGTTTCTGTTTCGTTTTTAAATTTATTTATTGTTAAGTGTCATCGAGCTGGCTCCAACTCTTAGTGACCCTGTATAGGGGTTCCAAGGTTTTAAATCTTTGTAGGAACAAAGAGTCTCATCTTTCTTCCAAAGAGCTGGTGGACAGGAACTGCTGACCTTGTAGTTCACAGTCCAGTGCTTATCCTATGAAGCCCTATAGGGTTTTTAGTGACTGAGTTTTTAGAAGTGGATCATAAGGCCACTCTTTTTAGGGGCCTCTGCATAGAGTTGAACTCTAACTGCATTAACTGTTTGCATTACCCAGGAACTCCTCGTGTATGTACAGAGTGGCAAAAATTCTGATTTATCTGACATGCACATTCCCAGCTGAGGTGGAACAAAGTGATGATGCGCTGCCTTCTTGACACAGCTCTCACTTGTAAACAAGTATCCTACTTGCTATCTATTTAGTATGGCATTTTTCACACTGTTGTGCTTTGTGTTGGTGATTTCACTGTTTAAAATGGTCCCTAGCATAATGCTAATGTGTTGCTCAGTGTTCCCAAGAAGGTTGTGATCTGCCTTAACATATGTGTTAGATAAATACCGTTCTGGCATCAGATATAGTGTTGCTGACCAAAAGTTCAATGTTAAGGAATCAACAACATACAGGTAGTCTCTGATTTACAACTGAGTTATGATCTATTTGAGTTTTGTTGTTGTTTTTTTTGGCATATATTATCATTAGTGTTGTTGTTAAATGCCATCAAGTCAGTTCTGACTCATAGTGAACATATAAAGGATTTCTGAGGAGCGACTGGTGAGTTTGAACCACTGACCTTGAAGTTCAAACCAACCTTACCCTACAGAGCTATATTGTATATAGTGCTGCATTACATAATTTGCTGATGTTACCATTTTCAGATGTTCCCTCATAGATGTTTATATGTAATATTTCCAATGCCTTAAGACAAATGAAGATCAGATTTATAAAGATACTGATAATAAAAGGTAATAATAATTAATTATTTTTTTTAAAAAAGAGGTACTCTTTTCATCATAACCAACTTATGATGGAGCCATTGAACAGAATGCCATTGTAAGTTGAAGACTTCCTAAGTTAAAAAAAAAAAAAGAGTCTTTAAACATAAAAAAAAAAACAATAATGTCGTGTATTGAATCCTTGACCATAATGTTGTGCCAAGAGGCTCACAGGAACATACCCCCTTTGTTTTCTATAGAGGCAATGGTTCAATATTCACTAATTCAGTGTTCATGGTCACTTTATTGAATATAACTACTGCAAATAAGTAGAACTGACTGTACTTGTCTTACCAGAAGAAAATATTCACATAGTCAATGGATGACATGTACTTGTGCTTATGTAAGTGCTGGATACTTGGAAACTCTAGTTAGCAGCAGCATCTAAAATACTGAAACTCATCATCCAAGGCCAGCATAATCTAATATATATTGTCTATCTGCTCACATTTTCTTTAACTTAACTTCAAATTATATGAAATGTTACTAGGAAAATTCATTCAGATGTGATTGGAATGTATAACTTTAAGGTCCCAAAACATCAAGATGTATTTTTAAATTGTGAGAATTTGAAGTATAAACTATTTATTGATCAAGGTTAATTGATAGTTATTTCTCAACTTTGGTGACGTCCAAGTTATGACTCCGGGATAAAACTCCTTCCTTTAACTAATACTTAAAATCATGGATACCTTGGATGAGTAATTTATAATTTCTATGTGTGTTTCTCCTATTTATTTAGCAATAATCATACTATGCCATTGGAGAATACAGTGAAGTTTGTTAAAGAGCACTGCCATGCCTAGATTGACACACTCTGACACATATAGCCTAAAAACAGTTTGCATCACTTGCTTGTTCTGGGGCTACCAGATGCCAGGAATCCATCTGTAAAATGAAATGGACTTTGCTGGCTTGCAACATATGCTAGAGGGCAGTAAGGACAAAGTCTATAAATGAAGTAGAATTCACTAACAATATATAACTAGTTTTTTGGAGCCTAAACTAAATCACCTGGAATTTTGCCAGACTCAAAAAGGGAGAAAAAAAGCCATACCAATCTTTTTTTCTGCTAAGAATAATTATGTGAAATGTTCCCAGTGGGGTTGCCACCTTATTAAGTACCCAATTGTGATCCATGGCTGCTAGGGACTGGCTAACAACATGATGAATGCTTTGTACAGGATCTATAGGAAGACAAGCAAAGTTAAAAGAATATGTTATTTGGAAATATAAATGCAGCTGAAGTTCAGCAGAACCTTATAAAAGCAAGTCTTTAACCATAATTACTGAGTATCACCACACTTCCATAATGCTAAAGACTGGCCATCATCGCCATCTAATTTAATTTCTTCTACATATTTATGTCTCAATCGAGTCCGAAGGGCTATAGAGAGAAAAGATACTATGAATTTAATTATGTTGATATTGTTTAATAAATCAAACATCAACCACAATGACCATCCTTAACAAGGCACAATCTTCAAAAAGAAATATAGTTCATGTAATTCTGCAAGAATCAGCTAGCATTCTAGTCACTACAAAGGGTTAAAATACAGATGCTGTGAATGAAATGCATAATCCTTAAGGTCTTAGAGCATTAAGACATATCTGCTCCTTAGGGTCCATCTTTGTCCATAATCAATTTCTTCCCTTGGAGAACATTAATTGTCTCTAATGATAGCTTTCCATCAATACATCCTTGATCTTAAAAGGCCTGTACAGCTTTTTTCTTTTATTCAATCAAATCATCTCTACAATTGGCCCCCTTTAGTAAGATAATACCTTTTAAGCCTTGTATTTTAATATAAAAAATAAGAGGTAGTGGCAAATTCTAATGGAAGTGCTAACATTTGAGAACCAGGATGATGGCTTCCATTATCCTAAATAATGTTTGAAGATTACAGAAAGCAATGTGTTTCAAAAGGTGGAAACTAATCCACCACTTTCAAATTATTCCTTGTATAAAAATCTGTTCTGACATTAGGATCTCCCCCCTCCCCGTTGATGGCACTATATATTTAAATATTTGAATATGAAAGGTAGTTTTTCAGCTCTGAAAAAGGCAAATAATTGCTATTTATAAGGACAAAATGCTGAATAATGTAAGAAATTGACAACTTTAAACACCAAAGCCCTTTATTTTGTTATCCTCCTGTTTAGCCATTCCCACATTCTACACTCAAACCACCACAACCCTAATCAGTAGTTACTAAAATTATTTAATTTCATGATGGCTCCAAAAGAAAGTAAAAAAAAAAAAAAAGACCTCAATCTCTTCCTGACCCAGTAATGTGTCTTGCTTTCCCTACCCCTTTGCCTTCTTCAAATATGCTTTTCTGAAAGCATAGACTTTTTTTTTTTTTTTTAAACCATTCTATTGATTTGTTTCCATTCAAATAGAGGATTGCTCTTGCACTACTTTATCTAGGTTACCCAGGACAAATCTATGTTTCTGTCCATAGTCTAACAACAGCTTCCACAGAGATTAACCTAATATTTATAATAGGTAAGAAACCTAGGGAAGAAACACTGATAGGACAAAAACCATCTATCCTTGGGTAGAATTTGTCTTTGGGTAATTTCTATATTCAGTAAGAATAGAGCAAAATTTCTGTGCTGCATATAAAGTATCATTCTTATCACTGAAAGGTTAGAAAACCTTCCTCGCTGAAATCCATAACTTACATGTGTGCTTTTCTCTGACTTACAAAAAGTCTGCCAGCATTCTAGGAAATAGATGAAGAGACCCTGTGGAATGTAATTAACTGCAAAGCCCAGGTGATTAAAAAAAAAAAAGTGATTAAAAGAAAATAGCATGCACAACACAAAAAAAGAACTTATTCACAGAAAAAAAAAAAAAAAAGAGGGGTCACAGGAGGCAAACATAAGTTACTAATTTGTGTGTGGTTCCTCTAGCAATATGTATAATTCTAGATGTTAAATTTATATCATTAATTTAACCATAACAATATTTCATAAACACATGGGCTGCAAAAAGAAAACCTAAAATTTGACTTTGGGGGGGCATATTTAGTTGGTAATATCACCTTAACAAATATCAAACCTAAACAAAACACACACAAAAAGTGAGACCAGTTAACAACCAAGATAAGAGATGAAAATTGCCACTGAAGCAGATCAACTTTATTCAGTACCCTGATAAGCACCTATTTGCTCTTCTCCATCATGCTTTCTCAGTATTTATAAATTATCATTTAATTATGCTGGCAAGTGGTAATTGTCAAATAAAGCTCAGATAGGCATAAGCCCTCAGGCTGCACATGACAGAAAAATATCTGTTAAAGCTGGGCTGATTCACACGCTTAGGAAATAATTTCCTTTCTTCTTTTTATCCTTGCCAACAAATTATATGAACTGGCACTTTGTGCTTTGTAGGCATTTTGAAGCCTATGCAGATTACAGAAAAGAAAAATTAGTTGTTTCAGTATCTACAATTCCTAAATTATTCTGCTGATTTAAGACACCACGGAACCAAGGGAACAAAAGAGTGCCAAAGATCAAGAAATCCAAACCTTCCCATACTTACAGTTTATGTTCAGGGTCACTTTCAATTGAGGAAATCAAGATTTAGAGAATTATTTTACATATAGTATAATGGATTTACGTAAAGTAGGAATTGGAACATGACATTCATCCCATTAGGAGAGATATAGAAATCTCTTTTTCCTTAAGTCTCTTACTATGTAGGCTTAATTAGGATCCATCCATCCCACCTCTTTTGTCGGGAGTATTAGACATTTTTTCCCTGCTAGTTGCAGTACTTTGGCTGTAGAGCATAAACACAAATAGAGGATTATAACGCATACAAAAAGATAAGTTGAACACCAAGAGGCAATTGAATTTACATCTAATGTTTAAAGAGAATGTTGTATTTCAGTTACATTATGTAGAACCACTGTGAATTACTTTCATTAGCAAGGCTAAGCAGGGAAGATAAAGAGAAATAGAGAAATATCTTCAATCTCCCTCTCTTGCTTGAGAGAGACAGTAAAATTGTTCAATAAAAAAGAAAATCTAGGCAAACTCAAGTTTCTGCCGTGAGCAAAGATCACTATGATCCTTTTCTGTCTATGCTTTCCGGCAACCCTACACTGCTGTCGGTGCCCTAAAGTTTTGCCATGTTCCCTCCAGCCTCAGTCTTTTCATAGTCCCATTGCCTGGAAAGCTTTTTTTCCATTTCAGCCCTACTCCCTTCTCCACCTCCAATCCCCTTAATCCACTTAAAGTCTCACCTGTTCAGCAGATACCAATTCAGACATCATTTCCTTAGAAAAGCTTTTGTTAAATCCCCACTCCCATACCCAGACAAGATCACGTTATGTTGTCCTATACCCTCGTAGCCCTTATGGTTGTTTAAGAGGAAGAAAAGCAAACATATAGTCCTTATTATGTGCCAGGCTACGATATGTTCACAATTGCCTTATTGAAGAAGCTGCTGAGGCAAATATCCATTAAATACTTGCCCAAGTAAATGGCAGATCCAAGACTCAAAACCATGTCTAGTGCCAGAGTGTGTGCGCTTGCTTAAACCATGATTTATTACTGCTGTATTTATTATACAATGTTCTAGCTAACATTTGATACTTTCCTCACTCTCCCTGCCCCTACACACTCTAGATTAAAAGTGCCAAAAAGCTAGCAGTCATGTCTATTTTGTTCAGTGTCTGGTACATAATGAGAACTCAATAATGTTGGACAATGAATAAAGAAGACCATAGAAGTATTGATGCATTTGAATTATGGTGTTGGAGAAGAATGTTAAAAGTATTGTAGACTGCCAGAACAAACAAATTGTTGGAAGAAGTACTGCCAGAATACTCTTTAGAAGCCAGGATGGCGAGACTTTGTCTCTCATAATTTGGACATATTATCAAGAGGGGCCAGTCTCTGGAGAAGGACATCATGCTTAGCAAAGTGGTGAGTGAGCAAAACAAAGGAAGACCCCCCCCCACCTCCTGCCCCCAGTGAGATGGACCAGCACAGTGGCAGCAGCAATGGACACAACATCACAACGATTGTAAGGATGGCAAAGGACCAAGCAGTGTTTACTGCTGTTGTGCATAGGGTAGCTATGAGTTGGAACAGACTCAAGGGCACCTAACAATAAAAACAACAATTGTTTGAGTTGCTTTTGTCAACTTGATCCCATTTGTTGTTGTTTTTATTGTTGTTGTTAAGTGCTGTCAAGTTGGTTCTGACTCACTAAATTGTTGTTGTTGTTTTGTTATTGTTGTTGTTAAGTGCCGTCAAGTTGGTTCTGACTCATAGTGAACTCAGAGGTATAGGATTATTGAAGAGCAAGTGGTGAGTCTGAACCACCAACCTTGCAGTTCAAACAGACCTTACAGTCCAGTGCTTGTCCTACAGCACCACACCAGGACTCCCATTTAGTTTTTAAGAACAGCACAATGCTCAAGGCAGACATTCTTTACCAGTTAAGTTAAAGTATTGTTTTGTTTAAAGAAGACTTCAGGGACTATTTTTGACTTAAGGTTAAAGGTTTAATGAATATCTCAGGGCACTAATTTGGGGGGTTCTTATAGCTTCAATGACTCCAGAAATTTTGAATTCCATGAGAATTTTAAATTCTATTCTGCATTTCCCCACCTTTTGACAGGATGCTTCCATAGACTCTTCAATGAAAACATTCAGTCATGGTAGCCTGGCACTGGAATCATGGCAAAAGAGGCCATTGTTGACAAGGCAATTAGCCACACACTTATTCCTGACTCTTCTTTTTTCTAGGTTGTGCTAAACAAACAAAAGCCAATTGTTGGCCCTTGGATGGCTGCTTGCAAGCTATCAAGACCCCAGGCACTATGTAATAAAGTAGGGGGTAAAATAGAATAACAAAGCACAATATTTGACCAGTCAACTGGAATGTCTCATGAAACTATGACCCTAACCTAAGAAACCAGATCCCATCAGATATGTGGTTGTACATATGGTTTAATGTCTTTAATTTTAAAGGCTGTAACTAAAAAACAAAATATTTTAAAAGTCATTGATAATTTAAAATATATGTTATTGTTGGTAAGTGTCATTGACTCATGAAAACCCTGTATAGGGCTTCCAAGGAGCAGCTGGTGGGATTGAACAGCCAACCTTGCAGTTAGCAGTTCAGTGCTTATCCTAAACCAGGACTCCTTAAAAAATATGGTGGAGGTATGCCATTGAGTCAGTTCCAACTCATATTGAGACCCTGTATAAGGTTTCTGTAGTAGTAATCATTATGGGATCAGAAAGCCTTATCTTTCTCCTGCTAAGCAGCTGGTAGATTCAAACTACTGATCTTACTGTTAGCAGTTCAACACATAGCTACTACACTACCATGGCTCCTTTCCTAAAATATATAGGCTCTTTCCAAAAGAATGCCATTTTCATAGATGCTTTCAGTTGAGACTAAGTAGATATTGAGGCTACTAGCATATATTTTAATACAGGCATAAAAACATACTCGAAACTGAAAGAAAGCATAAAAGCAATGGTACATCTGGTATGTTCATGCAGCCGGAATACAGGTAGTACCCCAGCTACAATCTGTGTATTATTAATACTCATTTACAGTCAACAAAAATTTTAAAAAGGTTTTGTTAAAATGCATAACTCACATTTGAATATGTAGTCTATCCTTGAATAATCCAATTCTTTATACCTGAAAATGAACAGTACTCATTTGCAAACTCTATTTTCCTGTTTTTGCTTGGTTTGTGCATACTTTAGAGATTTATATTCCATCACGTGGGCTATTCAGTAACTGATGTAAAGTTTCTTTTTAAAAAGGAAATAAACCCTTTTTAGTAATCAAAATACAAAAATAAATCCAGACTGGTACTTGGAAAACTGAACATAAACCAAACTCAATTTAGATAGTGTTTTAAATAAGAGATATTTGGTAAGTACTGACTTGTGTCTTGAAAGCTTGGGAGTGGCCATCTAAGATACAATGATTGGTCTTTCTTCATTCAAAGAAGAGTGAAGACTCAAGGAAATAGTAGTTCAAAGGACTAATGGAGCGTATTAAGCACAGTGTCCACTACCCTGAGATCAGCAGAACTAAATGGTGCCTAGATAAAACTACTGATTATTCTGGTCCAGATGACAATAAATGGTCCTGGACAGAAAGGAAGGGGAAAAAATGTAGAACTTAATTCAAAATCATAAAAGACCAAAGGTGCTGGTGTAACAGAGAGTGGAATAATCCCTGAGACTATGACCCTTCAATACCTTCAAGTTTGCAACGGAACTTACCCCAAAGGGTCAACTTTCAGTCAAACAGTAGACTCTAAAGTGAATAATAACACCAGGGAGGAACTTACTCCTAACAAGTGAATGATATAAATTGAATAATAACACTCTCAATTCAGTCCCATAAAATGAATAATAACACCAGGGAGGAACTGCTTCTCTGTACAAACAAACAAATAAAAACCCACTGCCACTGAGTTGATTCCAACTCATAGCATATCTAGAGAGAGTTTCTAAATCTTGACCGGAGCAGACAGTCTCATCTTTCTTCCAAGGAAGGACGAGTTTGAACCATCGACCTTGCAGTTAGCAGCCCAACACTTATTCACAGTGCTACCAAAGCTCCTTATGCAAAACTGATCTGGGCAGCATTTCCCCAAAAATAAAGCTCAAAAGACAGAAAGGAGCAGAAAAGAAGAGCTAATAGAAATGAGAGACACAAGGAGAAAATGGGAAGAGTGCTGTAGCATTGTGGGGACCAAATCAATGTCGCAAAACAAAATGCATATAAATTGTTGAATGGAAAACCAACTTGCTCTATAAACTTTCACCTAGACTACAATAAAAAGTAATAAATAAGTGAATGAATGAATAAGAGATGTTCCCACACAGACAATTATTTAGAATTATAAAGCTAAACTTCATTTGTATCTTAGTATTCATAAGTATTTTGTGAGTACTAAAGAATGTTTTTCAGCGAATTCTTTACTTCCATAGACATTACTCTAAACTAGCCAAAAACTCTTCTTAAAGGAAGTTGCCATTTCCAAAGAATGCTGTGTATCTTCTGCCTGACATTGTTTCTGCCACTTACAATCAAGCCATTGTATTCTAACATTGAAGCACTTTCCATTACAATAAAAAACATAGCCTTTTAAAAAGTAAACCATTCAGTTCTCATTCTTTAAAACAGAACACTCCCCATTTGGAAGTTGATGGAATGTAGGCATACAAAACCAAAATTCCTAGCTCAAAAATAAATATTAAGTCTTCATTGTTGTTGTTAAATGTCATAAGAGTTGTTTTTGACTCATAAGGGCCCTGTATAGGTTTTCTGAGGAGCCACTGGTAAGTTTGAATCCCCGACCTTGCAGTTCTAACTGATCTTGAGGTCCAGTGCTTATCTTATGATGCCACACCAGGGCCAAGGACAAATCATTTGCTTAAAAACAATTACATGGCTTATCTAGAAGATTTGCTGTTGCTGCTGTTAAGTGCCATTGAGTTAGTTCTGACACATAGCAATCTTGAATGTTGTTGTTAGGTGCCACTGAGTCAGCACCAACTCATAGCAAACTTATGCACAGCAGAATGAAACACTGCATGATCCTGG
>NW_006408653.1:8477024-8483647 GCF_000296735.1 Chrysochloris asiatica
CAAAATGGATGTCAGAAGAGACACTGAAACTTGCTCTCCAGAGTTGAGATGCTAAAACAAATGGAAGAAATGAGGAGGTCCAAGAGCTGAACAGAAAATTTCAAAAATCAGCTTGAGACCATAAAAGCCAAATATTACAACCAAATGTGCAAAGATCTGGAATCAGGAAACCAAAAAGGAAGAACACACTCAGCATTTCTCAAGCTGGGGGAACTGAAGAAAAACTTAAGCCTTGACTTTCGTTATTGAAAGATTCTCTGGGCAAATTATTGAATGATGCAGAAAGCATCAAGAGAAGATGGAAAGAATACACAGAGTCACTGTACCAAAAGGAAATGGTTCATGTTCAACTGTTTCATGAGGTAGCATATGATCAAGAGCCAAAGATACTGAAGGAATCCTGCATAGCGTTTCTAAAACTGTAAATTTCACAGTAGCTGAAAGTCTTGTGTTTCTCTTATAGAACGGCTGGTGGGCTCAAACTGCTCATTTGTGGTTAGCAGTCTAGTGCTTATCTTACAGAGCCACATCATTCCTATATAGAAGAGATGTTTGTTTGTTAAGGGCTATCCAGTCAGTTCCAACTCATAGGGACCCTGTGTAGGATTTCCAAGGAGTGGCTGGTGAATTTCAGTCGCTGACTTGTGGTTAGAAGTTCAGTGCTTATTCTACAGCAACACACCAGGACACACATATCAGTGAATCCAACAACATATAATATAACAAATCTTTTCTCTAAAATCCCAGTATTTATAAAGCAGAAATAGTTTCTTCTTCTTTATGGCAAGCATAATAATTTGGATACCTAAGCCACTATAAAGTATCCTCTGACTCTTTGGAGAAAGAATATAGTATATTGAGTTTGCAGGTTAAGCATTGCTGTCTGTATTTTAGGGATCTGAACCCTAGCAACCTGTATGTAGATATATGCGAATTCTTTCCTAATAACCAAAGGATTCTAGAGACTTATCAAATTCCTGTTTTGTAACAAAGAAGGTCGTTGTCAGTGTTAGTGTGCCATGGAGTTGGTTCCGACTCATAGTGACCGTGTATACGGTTTCCGAGGCTGTAAATCTTTATGGGACTCCCGTGGAACAGCTGGTAGTTTCAAATTGCTGACCTTAAGCTTCACAGCCTGATTCGTAACTACTACGCTACCAGAGCTCCTTACAAAGAAGTTTAGAAATCATCAAATACGATATTAGTGAGACGGTGGAAGAGAACACACTATTTAAAAGGGAATACAGAGAAAATTCATAGACATTTCAATCTACTTTTTTAACCAATGCTCCGCATATTGACTGAAACATTATCAAGCACCCAAATACATATTTTAAAGCAATTGCTATTCCTGTGTTAGTTTCAAAGAGTTCAAAAGAGTGTCACTATCTGTGCAATAGGAGCTAAATAAATGCTTGTTGGGTGGTTGATGAATGCTGTTAGAAATGAATCCCTTAGTGAGACTAAATTACCTTGACAAAGCAAAATTTACTCCTGCAGGAGGGTGTGTGGGCATAGCCATAAATACAAGAACAGGCCAGTGAGCATACCAAGTGGGCAGTTCACTTCATTTGGGTTTTTAATCCCCAACATGAGTCTCAAGGCTGTCTCACCCCATTGGCTAGGGCTTTGACCGCACAATCTTTTCCCTTACCCGGTTGGCTAGTTCAAAATTTTAAGGCGTGTATTCCTACTTTAGGAAAAGAAAAACGAGAGTGGTCATAAATTCTTTACTCACTGCAGGAAGTAGTCAAAGAAAAAGAGAGCGATCATAAAGTCTTTACTTCAGGAAAAAAAGAAAAAAAAAGTAAGATTACCCGAATACATAAACAGGATTATAATAAATAAATAAATACATGGTGTGTGTTTTTCTACAGTACGAAAAATATTCCAGCGTTATCCAATAGAAATATAATGTGAAGCACATCTGTAATTTTAAACGCTCTAGTTGTTGTTAAGTACCTTCAATTTGGTTCTGACTCATAGTAACCCTGTATAGGGTTTTGGAGAAGAAAGCCTCATCTTTCTCTCCTGAAGTGGCTAGTGGTCTCAAATTACCAACAACCTTGTGGCTTGCAGTCCAGTGCTTATCATATGGTGCCACTGTGCTCCCAAATGTTTTATTAGCCTCATTAAAAATGTAAAAAGAAATAGGGGAGTGATTCTAAATATTTTATTTAACCCAGTAATACAGTTAATCAATGTTCAGTATATATATGATGCTCTTTCAATTTTGCACTAAGTATTGAAACTCCTGGTGTGCTACTACGGACTAATGCGCTGGACTGTAAGGTCAGTCTGAACTCCAAAATTGGAGTTTCACGCTTACCAATTGCTCCTTGGAAACCCTATATAGGGTCGCTATAGTCAGAACCGACTGGATGACACCGAACAACAACAAATTCAAAATCTAATGTGTATTTTAAATTTACAGCAGATCTTAATTTGAACTAGCTATATTTCAAGTCCTGGTGTAGAGCTGTGGGTTAATGCACCAGACCGAAAGCCATTTGAACTACAAGGTTGGTGGTTCAAGCTCACCAGCTGCTCCTCGGAAACCCTATAAAGGGTCACTATAAGTCGACGGCACTTCAAAAACAATGTATTTCAAGTGCTCAATAGCCACATGCATTATCATGTGGACAGCATGGATAACCCCCACCCTGTTCTTTTGTACTATAAGTTAATGATGTTTTTGTGTAGTTTTCCATTTGGCTGAGGATACAAATACAATGTATTTTTCAATATATAAAATAAGTTCTTTGGGCAATGAATAGGTTTAAGCTAAAGCCTGTGCCTTCCCTCCCATTTCCTTGTGTTATTAAAAATATTATAATTGTCTGTTACAACTGAATTATCTTTAGCAAGTCTACATAATAATAGTTGGTAGTGTTTATCAGCACTACTTCTAAGTTTTCCAGAGAAAATTACAGCTATACTTAGAAATTAAGATAAACATAGAAAAATAGGGAGACTATCAATGAGAAAACCCTTGTAATTGGGGCTCTGAGGGTGAGTAGAAATATGAGGCTGTAGCTGGTAGTCTGTGTTCTTCTGTCTTGTCTTAATTCACCAAACACGAATTCTATGAAGTCTCCTAGGATGAACCATCTAATTCTCTTAATGAACCAATTACAAAATATTGTAATTATCCTTGACCCCTCACTTTCCTTTTATTCCTACATTTTATCAGTTAGAAAATCTTCCCAATTTTGTCTCCAAAATGGATTCATCTTCATTTCTACCTCCACATTTTCATAAATTTTGATACAGTCTTCTTCACCTGACCATACTTGGACTGAGACCACCCACAGAACTCCCAGTCTTCCATATACATAGCTCATGCTGTCAGAAATGTCCTGCTGAAAAGTATTTTGGGAGATGTTTCTTCTATATTCATTTTTTAATCACTTCAGTAAATGTTTTATGAGTGAACCAAATGCTATGCTAGATACTGAAGATTAAAAAAAAAAACTTTTCTCAAATATCTCCCAAATTTGTGATGTTTGTAATAAAGCATAATAAATGCTATAACAAAAATACGTACAGTGTATTTTTGAAAAGCCATAGTCAGTTTAGAAGAAGAGCAATGAAGATTTTACAAAGGAGGTGATACATAAGCAGGGTATCAAAGTATTAATTTTCACTTGCCAGTTAAAGAAAGAAGGGAAGAATGCTCTGACTAGATGAAATTGACTACTGAGAGGGCCCAGAATCATAAAATAAAAATAAGCATGGAACAAAATTTTGGTACTACTCAAGGAAGTATGATATTCAAAGTACTTGACACCAATATGCAACGGCCTTATCTGTGCATGTTGTTGTTGTGAAATGCCGTCGAATCGATTCTGACCCATAGCGACCCTGTATAGGGTTTCCAAGGAGCAGCTGATGAACTTGAACCACCAACCTTGCAGTTCAAATGACTTTGCAGTGTGACGCATTAGCTCACAGCACCACACCTGGATTTCTATCTGTGCATACCACACCAGCTGACTATCAGCCTACTTGATAGAAAGAACGTGGCAGGAAAGAATAGGTCAATAACAGGGCTATATAATGTTCTGAACTTACTCCAAGAGGTAGGAAGGAACCATTGAAAAGTTTTAGACAAGTGAAAAGCATACTTTCAATTATACTTCATAAGATTAACCAGGCAACAAATCACAGACTAGCTTGAAAGGAGAAGAAATAAAAGCTGTTGCAATAGTAAGATCACTTCAATAGTCTTAAAAGATAATAAAATAATGGAAATCATGGCTGTGAAGGTAGAGAAAAAGACCAAATTCAAATCGTATCTAGGACACAGAATTGGCAGAACTTGATAAACAATTAGACATGAGGTATGGGATAGAGAGAGATAGGCTGATAAATAATGCAAATGGAATTTCTAACTTGGAAGCAATGATGGCAAGACTTAATCTCTCATACTTTGAACGTGTTGTCAGGAAGGACCAATCCCTGAAGAAAGACATCATGTTTAGTAAAGTGAAGGGTCAACAAAAAAGAGGATGATCCTCAACAAGACGAACTAGAACAATGGCAACAAAAAATAGACTCAAAACTAACACTTGTGAGGATGGTATAGGACTGGGCAGAGTTTTGTCTGTTGTACATAGGGTTGCCATGAGTCAGAACCAAATCAGTGGCTCCAAACAAGAAGTTTGGAAAACTGAATGCACAGTGATGCCATCAAACCAATGTTTTTGTTGTTCTTAGGTGCAGTTATGTTGGTTATGACTCATAATAACTTTATGTATACTGCCTAGTCCTGTGCCATCCTCATAATCCTTGTTATCTTTGAGTCCATTGTTCCACCATGTATTAATCTATCTCACTGGAGGATTTCCTCTTCTTTTTTTTAACTAACTTTCTACTTAATCATGAATGATGAACTTCTTCAGGGCCTGGTTCCTTCTAATAACATGTCCAAAATACGTGAGGTGAAGCTTTGCCATTCTTGCTTCTAAGGAATTTTCTGGCTACACTTCTTCCAGGACAGATTTGTTCATTCTTCTGGAAGTCCATTGTATATTCAGTATTTCTCACCAACACCATAACTCAACTACATCAATTCTTCAGTCTTTCTTACTCACTCGTCAGCTTTCCCATGCATATAAGATGATTACAAATGTCATGACTTGGGTCAGATGCACCTTAGTCCTCAAACTTTCATCTTCGTTTTTTTTTGTTTTTTTAGAGAAGTCTTTTGCAACAGAGTTGCCGAAGGTAATGTGTTGTTTGATTTCTTGACTGCTTTTCCATGGATGTTGATATAAATAAAATGAAGTCCTTAACAACTTCAATCTTTTTTCCTTTATTCATGATGATGTTTATTGATTGAGTTATAAGGATTTTTGTTTTCCTTACACTGTGTTTCTTTCCTGAAGTGGCTAGTGGTCTCAAGTTACCAACAACCTTGTGGCTTGCAGTCCAGTGCTTATCATATGGTGCCACTGTGCTCCCAAATGTTTTATTAACCTCATTAAAAATGTAAAAAGAAATAGGGGAGTGAAGGCTGTATTTTTTATCTTCTTCAGTAAGCGCTTCAAATCCCTTTGCTTTCAACTAGCAAGGCTGTGTTATCTGAATATTGTAGGAATGTTAATGTGTCTTCCCCAATCCTGTTGCTGTGCTCTTCTTCATATAGTCCAACTTCTAGATCATTTGCTCACCATACAGTTTTAATAGATATGATGAAAATATACATCCCTGACAAACATCTGTCCTAATTTTAAACCATGATGTATCCCCTTATTTTGTTCCAACAACTGTCTCTTGTTTTTAAATAGGTTCTACATGAGCACAATTAAGAATTCTGGAATTCCCATTCATCACAATGGTATCCATAATTTGTTATGATTCATACAATTGAATGCTTTTATATAGTCAATAAAATACAGACAAACATCCTTCTGGTATTTGCTTTTAGAAAAGATCCATCCAACATCAGCAATGATATCCCTCATTCTACTCCCTCTGTTGAATCCAGCTAGAATTCTTGGCTGTTCCCTGTCACTGTATGATTGCAACTGTTTTTAAATTATATTCCGTTAAATTTTACTTGTATGTGGTATTAATGATATTGTTTGATAATTTTCTGCATTCCTTTGGATAATCTTTCTTTGGATGAGTACAAATATGGATCTTCTCCAGTCAACTGGCCAGTTATCTTCCAAATTTCTTGCATTGACAAGTGAGTGCTTATAGACTTGCATCAGTTTGTTGAAACATTTTGATGGGTATTTTTTCAATTCCCAGAGCCTTGTTTTTTACCAATGTCTTCATTGAAGCCTGGACTTCTTCCTTTGGTATCAGTGGTTCTTGATCACATGCCACCTCCTGAAATTGTTGAACACTGACCAATTCTTTTGGTATAGTGACTCTGTGTATTACTTCCATCTTTCTTTGGTGCTTCCTGCATTAATCAATAGTTTTCCATAGAATCATTTAATACTGCAATTTTAAGCTTGAATTTTTCCTTCAGTTGATGAGTATCTTCTTCCCTTTTTGATTTTCTAACTCTGGGTCTTTGCATAGTTCATTAAAATACTTTACTTTTTCTTCTCAAGCTGGCCTTTGAAATTTTATGTTCAGTGCTCTTACTTTATCATTTCCCCACT